>NC_081409.1:59897584-60051000 GCF_030272615.1 Cryptomeria japonica
AAATAAATAAAAGAGGGGTTAAGGTAAGATCATTTATTTATAGTTTTCTTTTAAAATTTTAGGGTTCCTATTTAAGTTTAAATGTTTATGAAACTCGAAAACAAAATATGCTAAACATATGTGTGTGTGTGTGTGTGTGTGTGTGTGTGTGTGTGTGTGTGTGTTAGTTATATATGCATACACGTACATATATATATGTATAATTATATACATATGAACGTATACAATAATGTTGTATTTATTGTTTTACAATCATATTATATACGCTTATAAAACATATAGGCATATGGATAAAGGAATATGGGTTCTAAAATTATAGTTCTTGGAGATAAATTCATATAAACAAATAAAAATAAAAAAACATTTTTTTTTGAAAAGTTATTTTTCTTTATGAGGAAAATTATATAGTCCACCTAGATTTAGGCTATTCTCGATTTAAATTTTTAGGTCAATTTACTTTAGGGGTTTAATTGGCCCTTTTAGTCGGGTTAGATTGAACTCATTTTAATTATCGTTGAATAAAATATAGGCATTAATAATCTAAGTGCCAAGACTAATTTATTTGCTTCTTAAAAGCAAATAATGACTATTGGAAAATTAATATGGTCCTTGTTTATCAATTTAGATTTTTGGATTTAATTTAACCTATTGGGCTAAATGGATGAGTTAAAATAATTTAGTATTCTGCATTACATTCAAATAATTTATGGCTTAATTGAGTTAGTGGTTAGAGTTAACTCACACATAGATAAGCCATATTTGTTAGTGCATTTCATATTTGCTAATGTAATGTTTTAAGTTGTGATTTAAATTTTTTTTTTAATCCCGTTCATGCCCAAAAGTTTGGGCATGACAGTGTGAAATTGTAGAGGTATACAATTTACTACTCTACAAGGTCCATGCAAGACAACCAAAAATGTTGAAGTACTTAAGAATTGGTTGTTGACCACTTTAAGCTTTGAAAGGAGTGAATTTCTTCAAGGCTTAAGGGAAAATGTAATTATGGTAATAACACGCATAATTCATGGCCCCTACCTAAGACTAAGCTGCAAGTTATTTGGAGTGTACCATGTGATTTTCCAATTATTTTAGAGACCTATTTTTTATTCTACCATACCATCATATTGAGGATTTTATGGAATTGTGCACTATAAATCAATCCCCTCCTTATTGCAAAAATGCTCATAGTGATAGTTGACATACTCACTATTGTTATCTAGTTAGGACACCTTGAGGGTTTTACTTAACTATTTCTCTGCAAAAAAGTTAATGCCTTAAAAGTGTTCAAAGACCTCGAACCTATGTTAGAGAAAGTACACCCAATAATACCCAAAAAAAATATTAATGAATGTAAAAACATATTTGGTCATATTAGGGAAGGAAGTGGAAACAAACTATCCAAATTATTTGAACTAACTCTAGTATTTGTGAAGCTCTCCATGCCATCCTATAAGGACTCTACCCTTAATATCTCACATAAATAAATTAATTACCCATTTAACACACCATCAAATATAAATTAAGATAGAAAACTCCATAAACAATAAATATTAATGAAATACAACTTGGAGTTCTAGTGCTCATTCCAGGAAAGCATATACATAGGATATTTTTACAATATTAGTGCATATGCCATTGATGATACATTCTATCATGAGATAAAATATACAATAAGTACAAAATAAACATAATTAAATTGCCCTTGGTCGCCACCAACCACAATTCATTTGTAAATTAAGGACAAGAACATGGCCCAGGTGCTTTTCCACCCAACCACGAAGCAACTATGCTTCGCTAGAATTCTTCCTAACATGAAGAACTACTGACCCTACACGAAAAGCTTAGCTACCTAGAAACAATGGCAAGATGGAAACTATGGTGCAACATCTACTATATGATAATGCAATGTCATGCTATCAGGATATGACAAAGAAATATATTAATTAAATTTGCTAGGCAGTTCATCTATTTCAATGAACTAGTCTTTAGCCAAAGAACTTTTAAAATGCGAATCTTCTCAAAAAGAGGATCATCCTTCTCTGTTTACCCATATTCGGCACCCCTTCCTGAAAACATAGCTTTACAAACACATAACACAAACATACACCAATGAATATGACAAACACATAATTCAAACATACGTCGATGAACCTATGTTATGGATCCTTCCTATGATGAGGTATTTTGTCATAAATGTATGGTATTTCATATGCCTTAAGTACTGACTCAATATTCTACATGGTTGTTCTGATGCAATAATGTTACATTGATGACTATTCCCATGCATTCATAATGACTTACTAATTCTACATGGTTGTTCTAATGCAATGTTACATTATATTCATCTCATGACTATTCATTTGCATTCGTTTTTGCGTTCATGAAGATAAGGCATAATGCAGACATCTCATGGAAAACAAATACAGTTTTAAGTTGATAAAAAAGTAAAATTAATGTAAATTAAAATGACAAAAAAATTATTTAAATAAAATATAAATATGAGAAGGTATATCACATGTATGTATACAAAGTATACATGTATGTGATATACAATATATGCGTATACATTCTAAAATATGTTTGCTTCACTGTTATTTTTGGTTGCAATATTTTTAGTTGAATATGAATCGATTTTGTTTATACATGTTTGTCTAACTTTTAGTTCTTTCAACTTCAAATGAATCAGTTATAACAAATTTAACTATTTTTTCAGGTTCCTATGAATGAGACTTTCAGAAGTTTGTCTATCTTATAATTTCAATTGTGTGTGTGTGTGTGTGTGTGAGAGAGAGAGAGAGAGAGAGAGAGAGAGAGAGAGAGAGAGAGAGAGAGAGAGAGAGGATCGTTTATTTGTTCCTAACTTCCTATTCTATTTCTATTTTTTGTGGTTATATTGATCAGTTTGGATTTCGAAAAGAGAAGATTTTTATTTTAAATTTAAGTTTTAATATTGCTAAGATCACTATGATAATGATATCGTGAGATTTTGCCAAGATCAAGAGCTCAATGAAATGTACAAAATAGAGACATAATATGGGACAAGAATAAACCATATTCTCATAAATAGAAAATGATCAATAACATAATTACATAGTTACATACAATGTAGATGAGCTTGCTTATATAGGCAAGGCTAGGGATATGTGAGCACACAAACATGACACGTGGCTCAATAAGAAACAAGGGTAGGTAGGAAATAGGTGTGGGTAGGTAGGAGAAATAATATAATAGTCCACATGAGGTGGATCACCCACTGAATGTGGAGTGTAACAACAAGAGTGGAGTGTAACAACAAGATCAACACCATAAAAGGTGGAATTTCTCCTACACACACTATCCCCATGTGGCACAAACACCCAAGTGTCTCATACCCAAACTACTATGAAAATGCATTATCCTAAGTAAACTTAAGTAAGTGTAATAATATCCATGATGAATAATTATTTACACCAACACCCCCCCTTAAGTGCAACTTAGGGGAATGCACTCAAGTCTACAATGCAACTAAGCAATGCAAGATGGGTCCTGGCTACTAGGCCATGTTAGGTACCCATGTACAAATGCAAATGCGTGCAAACCAATGCAATGAAATCCCTCACAAAGTGGGGAAAGAGAGAAAAACCCAATGGGAAAAAACCCTCCCCCAAAAGAGAGATGAAAACATACAAGTGAACTCTCATAGAAGAATGTGATGGACAAAACCCCATGTGAGGAAAAAGTCCCCCCCATATGAGAGAAGAAGAGAAGCTAGGAAGCCCCCCCTCAATGTGGAATCTGCACCAATGATAGAAGCTCGATGTATGAAGAAACTGCTCCACGAACGTCGAACAACATTCCTCCCCTTAGGAAGAAACAAAACCAAAGGTGTATCCATGAAGTCTCCCTAATCATGAAAGGAAGATGTATGAAGAAAACTCATGATGAAAGGAATCTCTGAAAACTACTCAAGTGTCCCCATGTCGATGCTAAAAGATACCCCCTCCAAAGGTGGTAAACTCTGCCACACTGCTGAAAAAGGCACTCCAAGATCTAGTGGAGATGGATGTAGAACATGTCCCAAAGACTCACATGTCTCCTCAAAAAATAAAGAGACCTCCTCCAACTGCTGTACATAAGTATCCACAATCATGTCAACCTCGAAAGAATGATCATGTAGAGAATGAACAAGAGGGTCAGAGTGTTCCCTCGCAACAATCGAAGAAGGATCACCTTCATCAAAGAGAAGATGAATGTCATCAATGATGTCTCCCAAATCTGCAATGTAGGATTCCACAAACAAATCTGCAATATCTGTCAAGTAATCATCCCATGAATCTGAAGCTGGAAGACAATGAATATCCTGCTACACTAAATCACATGAAGGCAAAACTGTCGCACTATCCACATCATCAGGTGCAATAGGTGATGTGATATTAATATGAGGAGATGAATTACAAGACTCAAGAACGGGGTCACATGTGAGAATCCCCATGTTCAAGTGTCCAAAGTTCTCCTCAAAATCTGAATCATCACAAGAAGTGTGATCATAATGTGTAGAATCATCAAATGTGAAATCATCATCATCAACAAAATCTGAAAAGGAATATAACCGAGATGCATGATCAACCACCCCAGTCGCAATGATAGCTCTAGTCTCCATGTCTCTAATGAAAACTGAGTCAGGTGTGAACTCCACAACTCTCTTAGTTGCGCCATGTGTGATTTGATAGATAGAAAGGAGATTGTTTGTCAAGTGGGGTACACACAACACATCATTGAAGGAGTTATCCCCAATGTCAATAGATCCTTTCCCAATCAAATCCATGTATGTATGATTGCCCATCAAAATCTGTGGCATGGTGCAAGGCTCAAATGTAGAGAACATAGACTGCGAAGATGCCATATGATGAGAAGCCCCTGAATCTAGAAGCCATCTCTCTAAATCATGACTGATAGTAGCACATAGAGCTTTTCCTTTTCTTGTTCCAAAAAAGTGAGTCTTCCCACTTGTAGAAGCCATGAATGCTTGCCCTTTTCCTTTTGAATGTGAGGAAGTGGAAGTTGATGAATCATCCTTCTTGTAGACTTTAGGCAAATCAATGTTATGCTTTTTGATGATATGTGTGAGTTCATCAATCTTCTTAGAATGGCAACGATGCTCCTCATGACCAATCTTTTTACAATAAGCACAAGTAGGTCTCTCCCTCTTTGGTGAATTATCTCTCTTGGAAGAGGATCAATCTCCTTGTTGTGTAGAAGATGGTGCTTTTTCTTTAGGCTTTGATTGCCATTTCTTCTTGTTTGAGTCGTCCTTTCCTTGATTTCCTTTGTTCCCTTGATTTGCCACTAATGCTTGAGACTTAGAAGCCTTAAGAATGCCCATGCTTATCAACTTAGTTTGTTCCATCATCAACATTTCATTGAAAGCATCAAATGTAGGCATTTTGTAGCTTGAACCCATTGTCATCCTATGGGTTTGGAAATTAGAAACAAATGCTGCATATTCTTGTGGAAGCTTGCCTATCAAGTTGAATATCAATTGAGTATCCTTCTTATCAATGCCACAATCTTTGAGTTGTGCCCTCAACTCATTTGCCTTAGTGACATAATCTTGTATAGTATCAAAGTTCTTGGGATCTAACATGGTGAGATCACTATCAATTTGATATCCCCTAATCTCATCAACTTGACCATACAAGTCTTGAAACTTTTGCCAAGCATCCTTGATTAGAGTACATTTCTCAATATGAAAAATGAGATCCTTTGATACATACTTTCTTAAGGTACCAATTGCCATGATATTTTTAGTGAGCCAATCTAAGTGACCAACTGGATCAACCTTAGGATTAGCGGGAGCAACAATAGTTCCATCAATGTAATGAGTGAGTCCTTTTTCCATAAGTTTACTTCATGCATCAATTTTCCAAGTAGCATAATTATGTGGAGTTAAGAGAGGAAACTTAGAAGAACCCATAGCAGCAAAAAGGAAGGAACACAAGAGCACAAAAGCACAAGAGACACCCCCCCAAATTCACTCAATCAAAGTACCCCCCCCAAAGTGATGATTTTGGCACTTTATACTTAGTGCGATTACAATGAGCCACTTGCAAAACAAGGCAAAGTGGACTTATGATGCAAATTTTACAACTTCTCAAATGAGATACAAGAGACTTCAATCAATAGTGCAATGAATCTAACTGAGATTCAAGCAAATATACAAGTACCAAGAGAGCCAAGAATGACCAAAATCTGAAAGTACAATTTCTACTTACAATGGCATTAATCTGATAGCATCATGTGAAAGTAGACGAAAAAATACGCACTTTCAAAAAAAATGACACCTGAAAAGGAGGTCGTATGACCCCAAACGAAGCCTCTGAAGTTGCAAAAACTGGGATTACTCAGGTACAATCACCAAAAACTGCATTTTCTGAAAAATCCGTGCATCAAAATGAAAAAATTTCTTCACCACTGCGGAGACCACAAAATTCTAGCCCATTTCAAAAAAAATTGCTCGAAAAAAGGAGCAAAAATGAGCAAGTTATGGCCATTTGAAGTTGAACTGCAAAATAAAAAATGCAAATGAGAGGGGCCTGCCAAATTTTTGAAAAATGTTGACATGGCGCTGATGTCAGCAAGTCACTGGGTTAAATTTGACAGCCGTATGACCATCGCAAAAACTTCGCCCCTTTGCTGATTGGACGTCCATACTGTACGGATTGATGATGTGGCATATGACTGTGCAGGTGACTGTGCAGTACGGATGTTGACATGGCACTGTACAGTGGCGTACGAAAAAGCTGACTGGGCAGGTTTGCGTGGCAGATGACTATGCGTACAGGCAGCTGACTATGTAAGGTTTGTACCCGCAGGCCAGTGGGCGCTTGCCACGTGGCGGGCGCGGGTTCGCTGGTCTGTGTCGGTGGTCGCCGGCGGAAGGAGCCGGCGGTGGAGGATGAGGCTGCCGATGATGAAGGTAGCTGGCGGGAGGAGCTGGGCACCGACGGCGTGTCGTAGCGGGCGCCGGAGAGTGGGAGGAGCTGGCACGGCGGCGACGTTGGCGGCGGAGTCCGGCAGGTAGCTTGAGAGGCGCTGGGAGGACCTGCGGGCAGCGGCGGTGGTGTCGGTCTGCAGCCGGCGGGGACCTGCGGCGGGGAGTAAGCTGCCAAGTACAGGCGCGGGCGGCGTGGCGAGGACGGGATGCAGCGCGTAGACCTGCAACACAGACTGCAGGTACGGGGTGCGGGGGTCTGCGGACCCCCAAACACAAATTTTTTTTTTGTTTTTTTTAAATTTTTTCTGACTTTTCAAATTTTTGTTTTTTTTATTTTTTTAGATTTTTGAAAAATATTTTCAGAAAAAGAATTATTTTTTTTTTCTGAAAAATAATAAATTTTTTTCGAAATCCGTATAATACTAGCAAAATTGGAGAAATTTTTTTTTCTCACCAAACTAGGTCGACTTTATAACCAAAATTCATGGAAACGGCCTTCTGGACGCAATGACGGGGTTGGATATGGTCTAAGACGCCTCCAAAAGATGCTGCTCCTCAGATTTGCCTCTTGACGTCACAATAATGTCTCTTCAAGACGAATCAATGAAGCCCAATAGCTCTGATACCATGTGAGATTTTGCCAAGATCAAGAGCTCAATGAAATGTACAAAATAGAGACATAATATGGGACAAGAATAAACTGTATTCTCATCAATAGAAAATGATCAATAACATAATTACATAGTTACATACAATGTAGATGAGCTTGCTTATATAGGCAAGGCTAGGGATATGTGAGCACACAAACATGACATGTGGCTCAATAAGAAACAAGGGTAGGTAGGAAATAGGTGTGGGTAGGTAGGAGAAATAATATAATAGTCCACATGAGGTGGATCACCCACTGAATGTGGAGTGTAACAACAAGATCAACACCATAAAAGGTGGAATTTCTCCTACACACACTATCCCAATGTGGCACAAACACCCAAGTGTCTCATACCCAAACTACTATGAAAATGCATTATCCTAAGTAAACTTAAGTAAGTGTAATAATATCCATGATGAATAATTATTTACACCAACAGATATAAATCCATATACAATTGTCTGATGAAAATAAATTAAACCCACTTGATCTAATACTGGCGATATCAAAATGTTGAAGGTTGTCTCACAATGGTCTTGGCACACATCTTCTAATAAAACAATGACTTCCTTGTTCAAATTCATGCCATAAATATGATCAACCCTCAAACCCAAGCTATGATTGGCAAGTCTGAATTCTAAGTATCCAAATGATATGCACTCTCTATATTGGATGCAAGTTCTGAGATAGAAATTCTCTCTGTAATGCAAGTAAATGATAATGCAACTCCTCGTGCTATAAAAGAAAATGATATATGGCTGGCAAGTTTGAATTCAAAGTATCCAAATGGCATGCACTCTCTGTATCAAATGCAAGTTTTGATATGACAATGCTCTCTCTAATGCAAGTAAATGATAATGCAACTCTCAATGATGAAACAAAATGATATGATAATTCTTTTGTAATGCAATAATGATATGCTTTGCCTTTGCAATGTAAGAAATGATATGCTTAATGCCTTTACCGTGGAAGAAATGAGATGCTCAATGCCTCTGCGGTGCAATAATGGATACACTAGCTTTTTGTTTGCAAGATAAAGATAATGCAAGAACACTATGTAATGTTTTATGAGAATGATATATACTCTATTTTTAGGTCCTATTCTACTATATTTGATCCACTTATGTTTTCTAAAGCAATAGTAATGGCTCTACAAGTTATTGGTTGGCTAGATAATGTAGTCACCTCCCAAAATGGGAGGTAACTCCATTACAGAGTCATGTCAATTCCAATGCATGTGTGGTCTTTCCTACATGGTAGAGATACACATAATTTCACACAATTATTTCTTATATACATTCTATTGGTAGCATTTGTGCCATCTTTATGACATTATGGTTATTGCTATTTACATAGTGCACAAACTGTTTACAACTGTGTTAAGGCATAAGTAATGCTAAATTTGAATGGTACATTCATATCTTGGTTGGGGTGTTATGTATTCAAAATTAAAAGACAACGTTTCACATCAATTAAATGTATTTTCTTTCTAGCAAGGTTTAGCCTTATAGAGTCATGCAAGTATATCGACTAGAATGCTTGTTATGCATCTTCATCGTAGCATATGAGATTATGTATACCATTTAATATAAATAAACATACATTATAATAACATTAAGCCTTCATTTAAATACAAATCGGCTTCTTGGTGAAAGTAATATTTTGATATAATATGCATAGCAAAGCTCTTATAATATTATATATATATATATATATATATATATATATATATATATATATATATATATATATATATATATATATCTGTGTGTGTGTGTGTGCGCGCACGCGCGCTGCGCGTGTTTATACCATCATATATGTTTTCAGTGCATTTTCATATGCGTACATACAAATAGGTACATACACATGTGTCCATACACTACACATATATATGGTGATACATACAGATTTATATGTATTTATTGTAAGTGTTTTACTCATTTTCTATCACATGTATATGAAACATGAATTAAATGAAAATATTCATAGCAAGGTGGTCAACACATCCCTGCCATCAAAATAATGATACACTTAATCACATAGAAGATATGCTAATTAAATCTTATTTCTCATTTTAACATAATAATAATCACAAGTAAACATCATCAAACACATAGAAAACACTCATCATTTGTTTAAATGTAGTTGTTATATGATCTATGTGGTGTGCGTGATTGGTTCAATCCTATCCATTCTTTACCAAATGGCTAGAATCCTCTCCTTGACCATGTTCTCATCTTCAACTAATCTTGCATCCACTTAAACTCATTCACACGTTAATAGGTTAGCTCTCAAATTCAAATCAATACATGTACATAGTAATGGTAACATAATTAATATCATATTTTTCATTTAAATTGTAAATATATCATTAAACTCTATCATTTTTATCATTTAAAATTAAATATAACATTATTCTATCATTTTAATCATTGAGAATTAGATTAAAAAATTAAATAATTTAATATCTAAAATAATCCCATTTCATTATTGTAATCAGATAAAAAGATGGGACATGACACTTCCCTTTGTCAAATGTCTCTTGGAATGTTTACCAAGGATGAAACCCTAAAAAATGCCATCTAAAAGCAAACAAAAGACAACCTAGTAACCATGATCTACTAGCTAAGTTGCTAGAAATAATAATAGTTAGAAGGGATAAACTACTCACGCCATAACTTATATGGACCCCCCTTTCATATCATTTGATATTTGAGTATTTATCTTACATGCATATTTGCGAATGCTAGATACTTTGAAATCTTTGATTATTTTAAGGTTGACGTGTACCTCAAAGTGAGAAAAAATTATAATAGAAAAAATTGCATACCCATGTCATTTCACATTTACTTTAGTGCCTATTTTGAGATACTGTCTTGATACATGTACATATTGATAAATACTGTATTCTTGTGCAAAGTTGGTCTCATTCCCTGAGCATTTACCTATTTCTATATACACTCCCACACATTTAGCCCCCACCTTCATCCTTGTAGCACATCCTCTAATATCTTCTTACTTTGATCATTTATTGAACTTATTCATACACTGACCTCCACTTAGCTATCATTCACATTGATTTGACTATGTACCCATCTACAGTTAGTTCCACAATCTTGAGGTCAACCTTGTGATTGAAAACTTGATTTTTTTTTACAATTAAAAACTCTGTTAGACTTGTGTGAATAGTATTGTCATCGATGTCAAACTAGTTATCTGGTTTCGATTGGACAGTATATGCAGTTCAATGTTATCCGGTTTGGTTCGGATGTTGTATGCAATCGGTATGAGCAGTTTTTGATATGAGCAAGTGTTGTGCATCTTGGTATTGCTATGTGTTGTGATGCAATAAGATAGATTTGATATAATGGAGTGATTTCTGGAAGATCTCTTCCTCTGGAGTCCTATGTTATGGTTTCACTAGTCTTGGTATCAATTACATGTTCCGATGTCAACTATTTTGGTCACGTCAGTTGTATCCCTTCAAGTTTTGTGTTGTGGTATTCTTGGTATGCTTGGAATCTGTATCTTTGGAGTTTGGAGATGTTGTGCTTGAGTTTTATGATAATGGGTTAGCTTCTATGGGTCCGGATGACCTTGTCCCATTCGGGTGATTAAGGTATATGCATCGGTAAAAGATTTATGTGAAAGGAAGTGTGTAGATCTTGTTGAGGCCGACATGATTGTTTTGTTTATGTTAAATGTTGGATAATGTGTTGAGCTAGGCTGACACATTATCCCGGTGTATATGTCCTCCGAGAATATATGTAAAAGTGTGTGATGTGTGATGTATGTGAAAAAGTGAAAGGGGAAAAAGAATGTGTGTGTGTGTGTGTGTGTGTGTGTGTGTGTGTGTGTGTGTGTGTGTGTGTGTGTGTGTGTGTGTGTGAGTAGCGAAGGAGACACAACAACGAAGATAACAACGAAATAGTGAGTTGTGGACAACGAAGGCAGATAGTGCAAAATCAAAAGTATTGCAATAGTCCTTACTGGACCCGCTACAAGTGCTGAAGGATAGTAGTACATAGATCTTTCACTGGATTTACTATAGTGGTTGTGAATTGTGATCTGAGCTTAATCTAGAAATCGATCTCATGCATTTGGAGATGCAATCCTCTTCAGTTCAACCATTTTTGTTGCAGTGAGCATTCCGACAGTTAGCCATCTTTTGTATCTTTGTAGTGAGCAGTCTGACAGTTAGCCATCTTTTGTATCTTTGTAGTGAGCAGTCCGACAGTGAGCCGTTTTTGTAATTTGGTAGTGAGCAACCCTTTTGTAAAACACCATATAACTAGTTATATTCTCTTGAGAGTTAATACTCTCCGTGGTTTTTCCCATTTGGGTTTTCCACATATAAAATCTGATGTTCCTTTTGTGGTTGTGATTTTCAAGTTTACATTTGCTGTTTTATGTGGGTTAAGCATTCTTGGTTAATTGATCAGAAAGTTTAAGCTCAGTAAAATTTTTAATACTTGTGGGAATACTGATTCACCCCCCCTCTAAGTATTTTGGTCCTTTCAACCAAGTCAACAAACTCAAGTTTGGCCAGTTGACCCTTTTCATGATTGTGAACTGACCTTTTCCTTCTTAAAATTCAGAATTCAAGTTTGGTTACTTGCCTTTATTTTGCCTACCTTAAATTAGGAATATGTTTGACACAATTTGATTCTATGTGCTAATATTTGAAGACATTCAATGTAGTCATTAGAACTCTTAGCATTAAAAAACAATCTATAATAGCAAATTTTGATTTGGGGCTATAAAAGTACTAACAAACATGTATACATCATCTTAGAAGGTTTGTTTGTTGTTTGGAGGGTTGATCTAGAAGAAAGGTTGAAGTCAAAAAATATAAAAAACTCCATAATCATGAACTTAATCCAAACCATTGACTTATACCTTAAATAAAGTAAAAGACCACATTTATCTAATAAAGAGATTATGCTTTAAAATAAAAACACACTTCTCAAAATTTGACCAAAAAAAAAGAATTTAATATTATAGAAGATTTGAACTCAACATCATTTAGACACCTACATCATAAACTTTACCATTAAATCAAATAAAAAATTAATTTTCATTCAAATATATCTGTCGAGAGATTCGACTCCAAAACAGTTCGTGGTCTCGAGAGTCAGTAGACTTCTTCAAAGTATTTGTAATCGTAATTCATATTTTAAAAAATGGTGGAAGTGTTTGACACCAACACAACAATTTATATTTGAAATCCTAAAGATGATACTAACCCCAAGGAGAAGAAATAGGAATCAAGAAAATGAAGCTGAAAACGGGTAGATTGCTGAGTAATTGGATTCCTGCCCTTACATTATTGTTTCTGCAATGGCCTCGAGGTAATATTCCTGTAATTTTTATTGAAATAAATCTCAATTTTTGATGGGAATGAAATTCAGTTTGAGATCTGGCTTTTGCCGGGTTGTACTCAAGTGGGTTCTGAGTGGTTTATCTCGTTTGTTGATAATATATGTAGTCATGGTGAAAACTAAAAAAATAAAATAAAATTTTCTGGGTGTTTTAATATCAATAAGATCCGTGGACAAATATGAAGTGGACAGGAGTATGTTAAGATTACATTTTTTTTTTTGAATGATCTGAAAATTGAGCACACATTCGTTTCTATATTTATTTGTTTTCTGTGACCTCATTCTACGTTGGGCTCTTGTTACATGCCTCGAGATATAATCTATGTGGGTATTTGTCTAACCCGAAAAAAATGGCTAGTGTGCAATAAGAATAAGAAATAGTTCATGTCAGTGAATTGTGGGAAATCCTTTCGGTTGCTTATGAGGATCATGTTACCGACAGAGTTTTGTTTACCTCATAATGTGCTTTGGGCACATATGAGGGATATGTCTCAAGTCAAATCAAGCTCGTATGTGAATGCATCGTCAGTCATTTTGGTCCAAGTTATTACAGATTGCATTAACTTGTCATTGCTAAGAGAGACTTGAACCCAATATCATAGCAATTTCCCCGTCTTACTACTACACCTTGGCATGCTGGACCTGCACTAACCTACTTGATTTTTCATTTGATGGTTTTTTCTTTGAATAAATCTTGATTCGTAATTGAATTGGATCCAACGTATGAGTGCATCTTTTGTGAAATTGTAAAAAATCTAGAGTTGCACCATCACTTATAAATTTTAAGTACACATGCAGGCTGGGTGTACAGAGCCCATCTTATAGCATGGGAAAGGACCATTTAGATTCAATAATCTATCTTTTTTTAATTTTATGAAAATTGATCTATATTTTTGTTAAATACTCTAGAAATTAAGAAATCACTGAATTTGTTATACTCTGCTACTTAATTAATCAAATGACAGTGAAGAGGAAGGAAATGTTGCATAAAACACAATAAAAAATCAGAAATTCAAACTCAGACGCTGGATTTTCTTACGGAAAACCATGGAGTGGGGAAAACCCTGGTCCATTTTCTTTTTTTTTTCGTCCAGTATGGCAGTTGCTGCTCTCTAATGGCCAGGGCTTTTCTTTTAATTGATTGTGAAGAATTTTAGGGTATACAAGATGTCTTCTTGTTCTTGTTTATTCCAATTTAGATTAGGCTACAAATCAGGAGCTTGAGGAGTTTAGATGGTCATTTATCATGTTGTCAGAAACTGCTGCCCTATGGTAGGTGCCAAAGAGTTTTATTTTATCCTTTCTAGGACATCTCAAACCAGAACAATGTGTGAGCAACTCTCTTGTAAAACTTTTAAGGAAAGCTCCTTGATCTAATCTACTCCCAAAATCTAAAACTAGTAAATTAGATTGCTACTTCTGCACACCAGACAATTTATTCTCAGGGGGTATGGCATGTAAGTAAAATGTTAGAAAGCAAACTAGACCTTTCTTTTTTGATCTCAAAAGTTACGAGGACGAGACCAAAAGTACTTTTATCTTACCATGGATATTTCTATTTATATGGCTAAATTATAGCATGAATTAAACTGGAATGGTATCCACTGATTAAAACAAAGTGCAATGCATTCACACAACAGTAGGATTGAGTGAACAAAGAAAACAATATGAATAATAGCAGGAACGAAACATGAGATTGGAAAGGAGCAATAACACCGAAACATTCAAAGCTAGTACGAAGGATAGAAGATAGATGTCATACAAAATTAAACATGACTCTTCTTTATTGCTAACTTGTCAAACTTTCACAACGATAACACAGTTTTCTAATTTCTTAGCTTGAATTAACTTTTGTAGTACATGGCGAAACTAAACCCTCATTACCATCTATGTGCTCAAGTCATTTATTTAGAAGTTCATTGAAGAATTTTTTAGGGACCATATTTTAACAAAATAATGTCTCTAGATTTGCTTTAAATCAGTTCTCATCTCTATCCTTTGAAAAGAGGCAATAAACACTCCAAATAGCCTAGAACTGACTTTTTCCAGCTTTAAGTCTGCTTTCTCCTTGATACGTGCCGATTAGAACAAGGTGGTGTCATGATTTTAGCTTTTAATCCTTGTCTCAGGCATTGAGAATGCAATGTCCCTCTTCCTAAATTACTCTATTCTGCCCTAGATTACAATTTCTTGGCTATCAAGAGGGTTTAGGGGAGGAATCTCCTTATCTCTTTGGTAGGAATAACCTGCAACACAAAATAGAGGATAATCTTCTAATTTCAACAAATGAGTGATTGACAGTTATAAACTAGTCATGGTAATACAAATAAAAAATGGTGAAAAATAGAGTAGAGAAAAACTAACTATGATTCATAAATCAGAAAGACTAATTTAAAGAAATACTACGATGAAACTTAAATAATTTTGCAAACAGCACTGTAATGTAAAGATCAGAAATCCTGGGTCATAACCATAGGAATCCTCATTATCCTGATAGGATGCCTTAGTAACGGTTCTCCCTAATCAAGTCACTTTGTGAGGGTGCCTTAATAACGGTTCTCCCTCTAGAGATAGTGTTCAACAGTATCATAGATCAGCTTCATAAACATGAATATATTGCCAACCAAATATGCAGAATGTTATCAGCATCAGTCATAAATATGCAAGGTATTAATACTCTGAATATACAGATATTATCATGCAAAAATTACCATGTAATGCATCTACAGTTTGCTATATAATACCTGGAATTCATTCCAGTTCGGATACCTGGCTGAGTATATTTGTAGCAGGTATTAGGATTTTGTCTTACTACTTCTTCCTTTTTTTCCCCTCGATTACCTCCTCTATCATGGTGGTAAGACCACCATCAATGGTCACGTCCTTTAGAGGCAGCGATCCCTTTGAAAGGTCGCTGCCTTTCCTTCATTGCTTTTCTCAACCACGGCAACCCTTCATAAATCGTGAATATTAATAATTGTCTTAATGTGAATACATCAATAATAATAAAAATCAGTTAATAATAGCAATCACTAAATAATCAGAATATAAATAATAGGAATCAATTAATATCATTAATAATTGTTAGACAACATTATTGTGTGTGCCTGTAACTTGATAACTTTTCTGTTCTGATCTGATCTGATCGATGGTGATATTGCTGGAGGCTTTTGATTACTTTCCTTTTGTCACTTAATGCGAGGGAGAGGTCACACCTCTTCATCATGTATGCCCTTTGGCAAGAGACACACCCCTTCGCCATTAGCACCCTTCGAAAGAGTGCAACTCTACATTATTTCAGCCCTTTGGAAAGGACACAACCTTTCACAATCAGATTTGCACTTCTTATTTAAATCAGATCTGCACTTCTGCTTCCCAAAAATTATCCCCTCTCAAATGAGGTGCTCTTCTCCCTTTTTTAATCTTTATTCCGTGTCTTTTGACCATTCATTAACTTATTAAATTTTAATTATATTTAATTATATTCTTTTATATTTTAATTTTAATTTATTTTTATTCTTGTGAATTTTAATTTTATTATTATTATTATTATTATTTGCCATTAAATTCTAAGTTACCGGGTTCGCCCTTGGACCCCCCTGGTATCGGTCCTGGTTCGAATGGGTTCCTGGTTTGGGTCCGGTTCGGACTGGGTTCGACCAGGGTTCAAAAAACCCAGAGGCGGTTCGTCCCTGGTCGAACCCAGGCGAACCCGGGTCGAAATTGCGCAAACCCAGGTCGAACCAGGGCAGCTGGGTGGCCCAAAAAAGCAAATTATATGCAAAATGTCCGGTTCGGACTGGGTTCGACCAGGGTTCAAAAAACCCAGAGGTGGTTCGTCCCTGGTCGAACCCAGGCGAACCCGGGTCGAACCCGGGCAGCTGGGTGGCCCAAAAAAGCAAATTATATGCAAAATTTAATTTTTTTTTGAATTCCACCTGCTAAAAAGTGAAACTTATACCGTAAAAGTGACTTCTAAAACATTATATTCAGTCATTTCACCTCTAAAAGTGGCATTGGCTCATCTAATGTCAATGTCAATGAGGAGGAGGAGGAGGAGGAGGAGGATGAATCAGATGATTAAACTTTATATTGTTGAAAGTTGAAACACTGATACTTGAATATTTTGTCATTTTGATATTAAACTTGATGTATATGATGCTATTATGGTATCATCATGATGCTATGATTACAAGCTTATGTTTGTTTTGTTGTTTATATGATGCTATGTGACATGAAAATTTTAATTCATGCTTATAGGCTTCACAAATATATATATATATATATATATATATATATATATATAATTTACATGTTTTTGTACTAACGAACCCAAACCCCTTTTCAAAATTTTGCCGTACCGGCGTACCGGGTTCTTCGAACCCGAACCGGTGCCCGAACCCAAACCGGTAACTTAGAATTCTATTTCAAAGTGGGGACATTATAGAGAAACTGAAGTTGCTGACTTAAGTGTGGAAGGGGGAGTTTCAATTGGGCAGTGCCATCTGAAAAAGCACAACATCCTTTGTGCATTTGAACTGATTATGAATGGGCATGATTTTGCAGTTTGTTCATCATTTTCTTAACGCTTTATTAGATTTATTCGGTGGCAACACCACATGAACTGTGCAATTTCTCCTTAGTTGTCTTCTTGAACAGGCAAAACCATACAAAAAGTGTGAAATTTCACTTGTTTCTTTTAGTCTTTCATGCTGGTCACAACTTACTTACTCTTCTGCCAATTGAGTTGAATTTCTTTGATGACAATGCTACTTAAAAATGGTGATTTTCACCTTTCTTGTTCTCTCTCAAAAACTGGTGCAGTTTCATCATGTTATTTCCACTTTTATCGCCATTTTGGACTGGCACAACCTCTCAAAAAATTGCTAAATTCCACTTATCATGTCAGATCCCTGCCCTATCTGGGCCGATCCAGCAGTTTTTAAAAGTGTTTGTAAACACTAATGGACATGCATAATACTAATACTTTTATTTTGGGCTGACCCAAATTGGATGCCAACTTGAAATAACTTCAATTTAAAAATAATATTTTTCTCTTGCCAACTTGGTTTGTTCTTATTGGTGCCAACCTAAGTCACCGCATTCGGCGAATTTGATCCATGAGATTCGAAATTCAACGAACTTTAAAAAACCCTAAAAAATTCGTTAAAGTTCGTCTTAAATTCGTACGGTAGATGGGTTAGGTGTTTTAATAAAAAATGTATTTTAAAAACCGTAAGCTTCCTTCACGGGTCTATTTATTCACAAATGTCCAGTGCTGGAGAAGCTATAGGCACGAACAAAGGTGTCCAACACGACCAAGCAACGTCCTGCAAATCTGAACGGAGGTGATACCCTACAAGTTCAATGCCCAACACGACCAAGCGACGCCCTGCAAGTTTGATGCTAAAAACCCGATGCCCTACAATTCCGACGCGAAAAACTCGACTCCCTTCAAGCTTGGCGTGACCCAGCAAGTTCGATGTCGTCACAAGTCGCGTGAATAGAATTTCATTGTTTAAGTTTTTATTTAGGTTTTTATGTTCATTTAAAGTACTTTTTCCTTTACGTTTTTCTTCTGTTGTTTTAATTCTATTAACATTTAAAAGATATGTTCTCACAACTTCTATTTTTAATTTAAAAAGACTTAGATGTCAATAATATTATTTATGTTAAATTTTTATTAAAAAATAATATTTAACTATAAAAAATTTAAATTTAGTATCTCTCTTCTTTAAAAAATAATAGTTAAACTAATTTAATAGTTTATTGGATATATTATTTATATATAAAAAATTATATAAGCGAAATTCAATTCAAATTTTGTACATTTCGAATTTTTTCCTTGTTGAACTTCATTCGAATTTCAAAGCTGTTGAACTTCAAATTTGAATTCGAACTTGGTGACTTAGGTGCCAACATTAAATAAACAGGTATAAATAGGAGTTTGTCGGCTGGGCAAAATTATCCATCTATGGTGCATGCAGGACGAAACCCCTGCCAAGTGTGAAGAGGTTGGATGAAAACCCCTTCAAATATTTTCTGACTTATGCATCCTATTTCCTGAGTTGTGATCCATTTTCCCTGTGCAAATACGATGATCAACATCCCCAGGCCTTGCTACTGTCATGATTTCTGATTGCTGTAAGGGTTTTAGTGGGTGGTCGAGGGCGAGTTACAGTTTTTCTTGAGGGCAGCTCCAATACTTGGTGTGCCTACTTGAAGGAACTGACTTTTTCAGAGTGTTGCAACATCTCAAAGGAGCCCAAAATTCTGAACGCTGTAATGTCCCCTTTTTGAAATAGGATTTCATAATAAATAATAATAAATTAAAATATAGAAAATAATAATAAAAATAAAATGTAATATAATTATAAAATATAAATTAAAATTTAATTAAGTTTAATGAATGGTCAAAGGGCATGAAATAACGAGTTATGACTATTGGAGGATTAAAGGTATAAAAGGAGTGAATCGATCATCAACTTGAAAAGGAATGGAGGAAAATGAAAGTGACTGGAAGAAATATGCTGACCTGATCACCATGGCCTATTGGATAGAGGCCCAGCCATGGAGGAGACCAGAGAAAGATAGGAATGCTGAGATATTGGAGGATCTACAAGAGAAAGTATAGAGGTTGGTGATACAATAGGAGATCCGGGCTACTAAGCCTAAGCAACAAGAAAGGATATGGTGTACATATTGTAATCAGGAAGGACACATCCAGAATGAATGTCCTAAAGATAGAGCAGAGAAGACCTTAGCAATAGTTAAAACAGTCAGACAAGAGCAAGTGTATTGTGCTATATGTTAGGAATGGGACCTGCACTTAATTGAAGATTGCCCAAAGAACAAACCTCTAGTCCAGAATGGAGGCACCCAATGTTGTCAAAGTCATAATTGTAGTGCTGACGAAAGGAGTGATGCTGGTTACCTGATCCCACCCTGGCAAGACAACTAGAACCCTTGTGCAATGCAGAACAATCAATAGGGTTACTCGGATGATAACAGAAATCCAATTATAGAGGAGGAAGAGGAAGAGGAAGAGGAAGATGATGGAATAGCAGAAGGAGAAATGATGCCACTTGTTTCAATTGTGGAAAAATGGGTCATCATGCCTCAGAGTGTTGGGTAGAGAAGAAGCAGAAATGTACATTTTGTGGGCAAGATACTCACACTATGTTTTCATGCGATGCTGCATGAGAATTTTATCTCAATAAGGACAATAGACAGCCTTCCTTGGGTGATGAATTACAAAGAGGAGCAAGGGTGATTCAGAGGATGCCATAGTAGGGCATAAGAGGCTGCCACAAAATGGACGGATGGTCCTTGGACACCTCCACAGAAGATAATTCCAGAGAAGAGATAATTATGGAGAAGAAGAAAAAGAAAACTGGATGAAAGAAGAAAGCTAATGTTCTAACCAGACAAGGAATTGACACAAGGAGACATAAGAAGAAACCACTGGTAGAAGAAGGATTTGAGGAGTATTACAGTTTGAAAGAAGAAGAGGAAGAAGAACCAGCACAATTTTAGCGATTGAGCAAGAAAAGAAAATATAATGTAGCAATTACAGGAGGAAGTAGGTTGCTTCACAGAATAAGAGGTGAAAATACTGAAAGACCAAGCTATGGTAGCTAGACAAAAAATTTTGGTTAGTAAAATTGAAACAATCGGTTAAGTAGTGGAACAAAAAGAAGCAAGTAAACCAACTATCGGAGGACCAAAACTGGAAAAATGGTCTATTATTGATTAATGTCCAATTGAATGATCATAAGGTGATGTATGTTATGGTGGACTTGGGCGTAGATCTAAATATCATTTCATCTACCACATGGGAGAAGTTAGGGAGATTGAATCTTGTCAAAACACCAATGAATATTAGTCTAGCTGTTGGTTTTGGAATGGAAAAATGAGGTACATGGAATAATGTTGAGGTGAATGTAAAGGGCATAAAATAGTATGTCGATGTTGAAGTAGTAGAGATGGAGCCATTCAACATGCTCACTAAGATGGTTTGTGAGTTCTAATGGAATTGTGGACCTCTGGAAGGAGGAAATCTCATTTGTAGATGCTACCAAAGTAATGCGAATTCCCCTAGGAGAACTGGATGATAGAACTTACATAGAAGAAATAGCACAAGTAAATGTAGGAGAAGATGGCAAGAATCTATACTCAATCTCTAAACTACTGGATGGGCAAGAAGAAGAAAATCTAAATAGTGAAGGGGATTTGGAGTTAGAAAGTGATAATTGCAACACAAAAAGTGACGAAGTTTTGGAAGCATGAATGCAAAGTGAACTTGAGTTGACATCTTGGAAAGTATATGGATTATGGAGAGCCTTTTTGATACATACTAAAACTGAAACTACACACCCTAAGCAATGCAAAAGAAACCGAAAGTCTACTTTTTTTTTTTTTTTTACTACAAAGCAAACTTACATCCGCATTAACAAAACATCAATTCGCTGGACCTTGGCAATTTTGGATAAGATACAAAATAAACATTAAGGCACACATATCAAGACAAGGAACACCTTATGGATATAATACTAAAAGGAAAATACCACGGGTACAAATTGGTAGCCTAGACTTGAAAACCCTAACACCGACATGGCATTAGCAAAAACGATGGTAAATATGAGCCGACATAAAACATATCCATTTGTACCATAGTGTACATAGTGTATAATAAGTACACAGGAAAAGTAGGTAATAACGACTAGAAAAAGGTAGCTGTAGAAAATAATGGGCAGAAGAGGACGGGAAATGACTAGCAACGACTATTGTAATAAATGAAGTTGACAGTGGGAAATCTATAAAAGACCCTTAGTCCATTCATTCACTCACTTATCTATCTTAGCTCTCATTGTGCCCTAATGAAAGCCACACTATTGCAAACTCAACTTGATAGTGCTTTCATTTCCAAACCTTAAGCTATCTTAACCTAACCCATGCCGCAACTAACAATCATGGCCACTCCTGAACTCATCCCTACCACAACTAAGCCACGACTAGAGTACAAGAAATTCCCCTACAAAGCAATGGAAACAAACTTGGACGGTGCATTTTTTTGGGTTCCGGCTGAAGTAATTTACATAGAAGATGTCTGGAAGTACATTCACTTACCCTTGGACGAAACTAATCACTCCGCCTTTGAAGAGTTGAGGCAATCAATGTTATAGAAGGGCATTGAGCAATATAATCTGAAGTGACCGTGTTGGAGAGAAAAAGCTAGATGTATGGAAGGATTTTTTGGATTTCATCGAGGAGTGGGTCCAACTAGTACTGAGCAGACTGCACGATGAATACTTTTACCTAGACAAACCCTACCGAATCACTAAGGAGTCCATCTAGGCCATTACTGGATTGTTAGCAGAAGGAGCCATCCCATAAAAGAAGGGGATTAAGAATATAGAAGTGGAGTGGCTAACTAGAGCTACATTTAACAGTTGGAGCTTAACTATAAGCAACATGACAAATAAAGGGGTGCTCTATGCTACAAAAGTCATTGTCTACAAGATCTATTTTACAAGCTGGGAGGGTTCTGCCAAGATAGTAGCCATTCACATGGCGCATCACATTGTGGTAGAAGGAAAGGACTTTGACCTATGTGAGGTCTTGCACTTGGAGCTTTTGGAGAACGTGTCTTGGATAAAACAAATGGGCTACTAATTTTAGTATGGTATGCTCATAATTTGCCTAACATTTTACTTCATGAGGGAATTACCATAGTATGCCGAAAGAACATGGGCCACAAATAGACTGGTAGCAGTGCAAATTTTAGAGTGTGCTATGAATTTCCAGACCCTCATGCCAATGTTCAAGTTTTTGGAGGTTATTTTAAGAGTATTCAAAAGAAGATGCAAGATTGTTATCGAATTTCACACAACATTGTGTAAAAGTATATTGATACCATAGTCTTTCAAGTGGATAAGGACTTTATTATAATGGATGCCCTGGAGCTCCAGACCTCATGGATACCTTTGTTGCCATACGAAGTTTCAGGCGTAGAAGTCGAGTCCTATGCACAAGGGCTTCTAAAGTTACCTCCAAATCCGAAGGCTAAGAGAAATCGGATTGCCAAGGAGTTCTTTGATTCACTGGCCAAGGAGAAAACAACTGAAAAGATCGAAAAAAAGAAGGGCAAACAAATGGAACAAACTGAAAAGCTCGTTAAGGAGGAACAAGAAAATTTGGTAGAAACTAGGCCCACACCCAAAAGAAGGTCTGGCAGACTACAAACTCAAGCACTGCTCACAGTACCTGCAAAAGCCGAAGGGAGTCGACTAGTTAAAAGATGATTGCCCACTACATTAGAAAGGATGGAGCCATCAGAGAAGGAAGTAATAGAAGCTCTACTTTGGATTAGCACTAGGAAGAAAAGAAAGAAACAACAAGCACAAAGGGCTTCAGAGTTGAAGACAAAAAGTAACGAGGAGGTCCAAATCATAGTGGGAGAAGTGCCTGAACCGGAGCCAAAAGAAAGACAAGTCCCCTTCCTAGATGAAGATCAGTTAGACCGAGCTCTCTTTTCTTCTCATGTCTTTGCTAAAACATCGAACACGTTTACCAATATGCCATTGACAAACAAATACACCACAGAATGAGCCTTAATTTGACATATGACAACACAAAAATATACGTTGGAAGAATTCATTCGGAACTTATCGGGCCCCATAGCAGCCACCCTAAGGGACCAAAGAGTAAGAGCACAACAAGAAGAGGAGAATTGGAAGGAGATAGCCATTCAAACTATAGCCCAAGACATGACACCTCTACAACTACAAAAATTCAAGGATAAGTAGACTAAGGAACTTTAGAGAAAGCAGAGGATTGATAAGTTGATGCTAGACAAGCCAAAGATAATTTAGCAAATACAAATGGAGATAACGAAGGCTGCTACTAAGGCCCATAATCAACCATGCGAGGAAGAGGCAAAGGAGAAACTTAAAGCAGCAATAGCTTCCCCACCACCCTGGATGTAATGTCCCCTTTCTAGGTGATAGGAGAAGAGAAGTGGGATGGTCTATTATTTGGATCTTGTAGGTTTGCAGTGGTGGATAGAGACTCATGCAGGGTATTTAGTATTCGGAGTTGGTATTTTAGACAGTTTGAGGGCCATTGGGAGCAGTTCCTTGATTTTAGGGAGATTCCCTATTTTTTAGGAGGTTGTGGCAGTTCCCATATTGGAGGTACCATGGGACCATGTCATGGTTTTAGTTTCAGGGAGTTTGGGTGTGTTTCCTAGTTTCTAGGAGCATCCCTAGATTTTAGGGATGGGACTACCAGTTAGCTCAGCTTTTCCGGCATCGGTCACAGATAGGTGACGAAGTTATATTCATGATTGTTTGGTCATTTTGGGCTATTATTGGATATCTGGAGATATTTTAATATATTTAAATATTTCCTAAGTTAGCGATTAAATAAATTAAAATAAGGCTATGTATTTAGTCATTTCGGAGTAATAAGGGGTTTCTGGCTTCATCTGGGTTGATATGCCTATGTGTTATAGCTCGTTGGAAAGGTCTTGAACTTTGCTACATGATTCTCACCTTCCAGAGTCTTTTTGGATGCCTCAAGCTATTTATTTGCAATTTAGTGTTATTTTCCTATAGTTGACGCCATAATTAGAAAATAACACTCTTTTCATAATGCGCCAACTTTACTCCCTTTTAGGGTTTGGCTTGGAAAGGAAAGGAGATATAAGGAGATGAAGACCAAATTGTTCATTATTATCTTTTTAAACAATCAAACTTATTTTTGTGAATTAGCTCTGAGTGGGCGATTCTTCATCTGGGACGCAAACCCCAAGATCTGGACTGGCTGGGACGTAGCCCTTAGCAGTTATTGGCATTGGATTCTTCAGGCAGAGTGCATTGTTGACAGAGATTGAGTATGCCATTCTTCATTGTGGATTCAGGTTGCAGAGTAAGGGTTTCAGCATGGCAGATTGATTCTTCAGCTTGGGCGTGATCCTTGCAGCCTTAGGGCCGCCATTTGCAGCAGGTACATCCCACGTGGAATGTAAGGAATGCATGTATTCAGCCTTAGAGGTATTCTTGATTCATGATCACTATTCACCTTTCAGTTTGGCATCATTGTTGGATGTAAGTTCCTTGGATCTGCATTGGAATTATTATTTGGTTTTACAAATCAGAAATCTGTCTGGTACAGCTTGTAGCAATTCTGAATTTGGCTATATGTTCTTATTTATTTTCAGTCTCCTTTCATGTTTACTGTTCATTATTCATTACTTGTTTGAAAACTATCAAAAAACACAAAAAGAAACAAACCTTCTGCAACTTATGTCTATTCTCTAAAACCATCAAAGGAATCACAGGAAGATATAGTTTATTAATTTAAAAACTACAGCAGATCAGCAAGGGGATCCATCAAGGATCTTTCACTGGACAAATATTGGATCCGTAGTCCACAACATCATCATCTGGGACCTCCACTATGGAGCATATCAGGAACTTTTTGGCACAACAACAGCTATAAGTGGTGACCTCCAATCAACTACTTTAGATTTTGGTGACTGGCAATCAAGTAGACATAGGGAACATTTCTTTTGTATGAAAGTTTCAACTAAGGGATATTCTTCATCAGTCATCTTGGGAGGATCTTTTTAAAGAATATATACAAACTCCTGAGAAACTAGAAGAAGTTATTAAGGAAATTCAGGAGAAATACCCGTATGTGAAAGGGGACCCTTCTTAGCCGGCTGTGACATAGTTTAGGCTATTTGTAACTATTTCAAGGTTCGGCTCTATAGAAAGATAACCTAAAACGAGAGGTACAAATGGAGTTTAAAAAAGCAAAGAAAGATGACATAGGAACTTGTGTGCCATAGTTCATACCACCTTGGAGACTTATCTTGCCACTACCAAAAACACAAAGGTGGAAATCAATCAACTGTATTAGTTATGTTTACAATGGCCGGCCCTATTAAGCCCCCTAAAGACTTAAATGGATCAGTTGGAGGTGAGAATTCTTCAAAAAGATGAGCAATATGATGTCTTCAAGGACATGAATGGGACAAAAAGGGTAACAAGAGAAGACCTGCATGATAAATATCAACAGGTCCAAGAGTAGAAGGATAAAGCTCGGAGAAAGTTCAGACAATTGAGGGAATTTGTTAGTCTCCGGTTAGCACACATTATTGATATTATTCACGACACCCAAAATTTTCTCAAGGACATTTAGATCCCTAATTCACTTTTGGAAGTAGAGTTCAACTCATACAGTTGCACATCCACATCAATCAGCTGTAGACAACCAAGAAGCAATGGGATGATCAATTCAAATCCCTCTAGACCATATACAAGGATGTTCTTCCACAAGTAGGTTGACTTGAGGACAATGTAAAATCCCTCACTAAGATTGTTTGCAACTAAATGTGTTTGCCCAGTTTAAACAGTCAAATATCTATGGAATAATTTAATTCATACAAATCCAAATTAACTTTCAGGTTTAATAGAGAACACAACATTTATTATTTATTATTTAATCTTAAATCACCATTCAATTGGTATCACAGTGCACCTGTAATTTGCTGGGGCTATGTATTCCTATTCTCGTGGCTGATAACTTACTGTAATTTGCTGGAGATGTATATTCCCATTCTCGTGGCTAATGGCTAACTGAAGGTCTTTATTGGTTGTTAGTCTTTATGCACTCCCCGTGAACTGCAAAGCAAATGGCTCACTGCTATGTATACAATGTGAATGTAATACGTTCCTCGCACCTCGGTAAATATTTCCCCTTTTTCTTCACGGCATCTATTACTCCTGCTGGGGTTATTCGTGTCCGTAGGAGCACGCTTTGGGCACATCCATTGCCGGCCTTTATAGTTCACGCGAAACGACACAACCCGAACATACCCGACATCGGGTTACTGAGTGTGAGGAGTGTGTGCGTTTTTGAACGCGCTGCAGGATTGGGTTCGCGTGTTATTGCTCTGTCAAAGACCACTCCCGAAATCGGATTGCGGGGACTGTAGGAGATTGCGCGCCGTTATGAACATGCAGGAAAGTTTGCAATCTGCTCACTGTTTGTTCACCAAGATTGAATGGAATCTGTGTAAAGTCTTTCCCAAACTTCGTTAGGTTCCTAATACGTATCATGCACAGTACTCTCGCTATTGGATCCTTCTGCAGGGACTCATCTTTTCGTAGTTCCAATAGGCCAGATGATGCTAGTGAAAGGAATTATTCAACTCGTGCTGTTATCCTGTGGATAGATAATTGATCTTCAAAGCTTTGTATTCATAAAATATTCTCCTCTCCTCTTGATTGGCCAAACTTATTTAAAGGATACAAACAGGGAAAATTCCCATAAAGAACCAACTCCCGCAGATTAAATCATTAAATAATAGTTAAGCAAACTAATATTTAATGTTAATCTTTATTGAATAGAACCATTATTATAATATATCATGCCAAACAAATGATATAATATAAAGAAAGTTCACTTTATTAATACCAATATAAGTTTAATTTGACGGGGACATTATAGTCTCCCCTGCCTCGTGTTGCTTGCCCTCAAGCAACTCCAAAACTCTTTCATTTTCCATGGTGGCATCATCCTGCGGCAGATTTTTCCATTTGATGAGATATTCCCTGATAGTCTTGTTCCGCAGTTGCCTGTCCCCCGTGTCCAAAATTACTTCTGGTATCATTTCAAGCTTCCCTTCATCATTCAAGGGAGGTAAATCTTCGGAAACTGTCACCTGCTGACCCAAAGCTTTCTTGAGGCAAGATACATGAAATACATTGTGGATCTTGCTATCCACTGGTAAATCAAGTTCATAGGCTACTGCGCCAACCTTCCGGATTATTTAATATGGGCCATAAAACCGGGGTTTTAATTTTTCAGACCCACTATGTTTAAGAGAAAATTGCCGATAAGGTTGCAACTTGAGAAATACCAAGTCTCCCACTTCGAAATGGCGTTCAACTCGCTTTTTATCTACATAGAGTTTTTCTTGGTTCTGAGCACATTGGAAATTTTCCTTAAGAGCTGACAAAATTTCTTGGTTTTCTTGCAGCCAATCACGAGATTTAGGTACATTGCTCTGCTTAAAAGCAAGGTCAAGAAAAGAGCGTACATCATAACCATACAGTGCTTTGAAAGGAGACATACCAATTGACAAATGAAAGGTAGTATTATAGCAATATTCACCCAAATATAACCACCGAACCCAAGCCTTCTGATGACCAGCCACATAATTACGAAGATAACCTTCAATCCATTTGTTTACTATTTCTGTATGTCCATCGGTTTGCGGATGATAACTGGTACTATGAGTCAACTCTGTACATGTCAATCTGAAAAGTTCCCCCCAAAATATGCTAAAAAATCTGCTATCTCTATCATTGATTATAGTCTTTGGTAAACCATGTAATCGGAAAACCTCTTTGAAGAATAACTCTGCAATCTGAACCGGTGTAAATTCTGTAGTGATAGAAAAGAAGTGTGCAAATTTAGTTAATCTATCAACCACAACAAATATACAATCTTTACCTTGGGATTTCGGTAAAACTGTGATGAAATCCATGGATATACTTTCCCATTTCTGATCTGGTATAGGTAGTGGCTGTAATAAACCGGCAGGATATGTTTGTTCTGCTTTATTTTGCTGGCAGGTGGTGCATTCCTTGACATAGCGTAGGACATCGTTTTTTATAACTTTCCAAGTGAACCTTTCTCTTATCTGACGATATGTTTTGGAGTATCTGGGATGCCCTACTAGAGGAATATCATGCATAGATTGGAGAATTTTTTCTTTTAACTTCAATCCTGGAGTTAAATAAATCCTGCCCTTGTAATAAATAACACCATTAACAACTTTATATTTATCATCCTGTATATTACCATCTAGCAAATCACATGCAAAAGAATCCTTTGAATACTCGACTAGCAATAAAGATTTCCAATCAGCTGTTACGACAGATAATGCATTGATTTCAGGCCTTCTAGATAAAGCATCAGCAACAACATTATTTTTACCTTTTACATATTCAATCTCAAAGTCATAAGCTTGAATTTTACTGATCCACTTCTGTTGCCTGTCATTTGAATCTTTTTGTCCCAAGAAATATCTCAGGTTGTTATGGTCAGTTTTCACTACAAATTTGCTACCAACCAAATACTGTGTAATTTTTGTCAATGCATGCATGATTGCCAACATTTCTTTATCATAGATAGAATATAATTTCTCAAGTTTATTAAGTTTTCTGCTTTCATAAACTATAGGATGTTTGTTTTGCATTAAAACTGCCCCTATTCCATCACTTGAAGCATCACATTCCAATACAAAAGGCTGATTAAAATCTGGAAGAGCAAGTACCGGACAAGAACTCATTACCTCTTTAAGTTTTTCAAATACCTATTGAGCTTCCTCAGTCCATCTAAATGCCCCCTTTTTGGTAAGATCTGTCAAGGTTGCCCCAAGTTGTGAAAAACCTTTGACAAATCTTCTGTAATAATTGCATAAACCAAAGAGTCCCCTTAATTCTGTAAGGTTCCGTGGTGGTGGCCAATCCAAGATGGCTCTTATCTTTTCTTGATGAACCTATACCCGTGTTGCACTGATCATATGTCCTAAATACAAAATTTCAGTCATTCCGAATTCACATTTAGATGCCTTTGCATACAGTGATTGTGATTCCATAATACCAAGTATTATATCAATATGTTTCAAAGCTCTTCCCAAGTTTTGCTATAAATCAATATCTCATCAAAGAATACGAGCAAAAATTTCCTTAATTGTTTGTTAAAAATATGATTCATACAGGATTGAAATGTTGCCGGAGCATTTGTTAGACCAAACGGCATAACCAGGAATTCATAATGACCATAATGACAACGGAAGGCAGTTTTATGAATGTCTTGTTCTCCTAACTTAATCTGATGATACCCTGATCTCAAATCAATTTTAGAAAAATAAATGGCACCATGCAATTCATCTATCAATTCATCAATTCGAGGAATTGGATACCTGTTTTTGATTGTTTTTTTGTTAAGAGCTCTGTAATCAATACACATTCGAAGAGTTCCATCCTTCTTTTTGACCAATACTACAGATGAAGCAAAACGACTAGAACTAGGTCTGATATGTCTCATATCCAATAACTCCTTAATTGCCTTTTCTATTTTGTCCCTGAATGTTTTAGGGTGTCTATAAGGAGTAGTAATCACTGGTTTAGCACCTTCTTCTAATTCAATAGTATGTTCAAAACCTCTATCGGGTGGGACTCCTGGGGGAATATCATTAAAAACTAAATGATGTGAATCTAATACTGTTAACAAATCAGCTTGATAAGATTTAGATTCAAAACTTGATACCTTGTTGGAGATTAAACATTGTGCTGACCATGCCACATCTCCATGTCTGAAAATAGCTTCCATTCTTTTCACACTGATGATCCTGGGGCCACTGTTAGACATACCACGAAGGACTACCTTCTTATCATCTATTTTAAAAGAGAATTCCATTCTTTTAAAGCTTTGTGTATATTCATCTAATGTTTACATCCACTGTATGCCCAAGACAACATTAGTGTCAGCCAGATCAATCACATAGAAATCATCAGTAACAGTGTAATTGCCAAGAATAATACTCAATTTAGGAACTTTATGAGTGCTAGACAAATTAGTTCCACCTGCTACTCTAACATCGAATCCCTCATGTTTTTCAGTCTGCAAACCACGTTTTTCCATAAGTGCCGCATCTATGAAATTATGAGTAGAACCACTATCAAGCATAACAATTACATGCTGTCCATTCAAAACTCCTCTAACTCTGAAAATATTATAATGTGGGGTTCCTGTCATGGATGCTATTACTCCTTCTCTTTGTTTGGTACCTGTTTCTGACCTAGTATTTTGAGGTGTTCGTTCTATGTTAGGATCAACATTCTCTTCATCCTCACTGTTAGACATAACCTCAATATAATGAATTTTTCCCTTCCCTAAACATCTGTGTCCAGGCTGCCATGCTTCCCTACAACTGAAACATAGTTTTTTTCTTCTGAGCTCTTCTCTTTCCTCTTTATCTAGCCTGTTTTTAGGGACATTATCTTTGTTGAAAGGTTGTTTGTCCTTTTCCGGTTTATGAGGTGGTCCTTTGTTAAAAAGTTTCCCTTTTGAAGAAGGTTCTAATTCCCCTGCTCTTTTGATAGCTGTTTGTAGAGTAAGGGGGTTTAAGGATTTAACCCACCCTTTGAGGGAATCAGACAATCCATCTATAAATATCACAATCTTGTGTCTCTCTGAAATTTCAGTAACTAAGATAGCCAATTTTTCAAATTCAGAAATATATTGTTCAATAGTTCCAGTTTGCTTAAGCTGAGTCAAATCCTTAAGATGTAATTCAGGATCTTTAGAATCAAATCTATCAATAAGTTTCTCAGTGAACTCAACATAAGTGCCTATCAAATTTTGACCCAAGGTTATTTGTCCATGATGAATACTAAGAGGGGGGGGTGAATTAGTATACCAAAAAATACTGAACTCAAACTTCTAAACAGTTTAGCAGATAACCGGTATGACAGATTCACTAATAAACCGGTTAAGATAAATGCAAACCAAATAGCAATCAAAACATTCACCCACAAAAGCATAATCACCATAACACAAGATGTTTTGATGTGGAAACCCAAATGGTAAAAACCACGGTGAGCAGAAACTCACAAGTAACTATCTACAAAGTAGAAACCAGACCGGTTAAGGTCATACAATGTTCTTCACCAGAACAGATCCTTTTAGGAATCTAGATCTCTATTAGGAGATAAGTCCTGTTAAAGACTACCTTGTGAGAGGATTTCAGATTCACAGTTGTGAACCACCTTGTTAGAGGATTTACAAAGGCTTTGCTAGGCCTACCCAGTTAAGGGTTTCAGACTTGTCGAAGATGTGAGTAATCAACAAGTGAGTGATCTAGATACTAGCATAGTATGCTTGGTTAGATCCATGATAGCTCATTGTTAATGCATTTCAGCATTACTTCAGTCTTCAATATCTCCACACTCCAACTCTTCACACAGACCTAATCTTCTCTTCTATGATCGCACATACAAATTCCTCATCATCTAAAACCCTAGACATGATGTCCTTATAAAGGAGTCTGATTTCATGTCGGTCCAATAGGATTACATTACAAGTTTCTAGGTTCAGTGCATCTAGACACATTTGGTAACATGACACAAAATCACCGCCAAAGTGTCGGTGGATGATAACTCATCACAGGAATACCGGTTGGTAACTCATCACAGAGTAATACCGGTTCATACAATTTACCGATTACCGGTTGTCAAAAATGAAGACTGGAAAAATGTTAACTACCGCTTTGTTCCTTCGAACCGCTTGTGATCCTCGAACCGCTTGAGGTCTTCATACCGCTTTAGGTCTTCAGTCAGTTTGTGACCGGTAAACATCTTTTGCAAAACACCGATAGTCTAAAGGCTATAATACATAATACCGGTTGGAACAAATATCGGTTGAGCATAACTCATACATCAAGAAAGTGTACACAAAGCAAGTGTGTGTCCATCAATGACAATCACACCATCATCAAAATGCCAACAGTCCATGATGCCACCATTCATGTGCTACACCATCAAGATGTAACGCAACATATTTAATTGCTTCTTCTTCCAACATAGGATTTAATTGCTTCTTCTTCCAACATAGGATTTAATTGGAAGTATGTATCTAATTTTTGCACCCAAGCCCGAGCAGTTGTCTTACCTGAACCATCAAAATAAGGAATGGACATTTTTCCAATTTTTCTTTGTAATTCACTGTTATTTCCTCGTTGTCCTCTTGGCCTATGTTTCGTTCTGACATCTAAATATTCTCTAAATGTCATTGATGATCTGAATTCTTCACCGGAACCTAACCAGTCCTGATGTATGTCTTCCTGTATTTCTCTTATTGTAGGTTCATTTTCAGGTGGCTGGTTTCTAGCAGTAAATGTAGGCATAAATGGTCTAGCTGTTCCTGTTCTTTCTGGCTGATTATTAACTAACTGTTCATCTCTACCCCTATTGTTTCCCCCATTATTTTGATGTTGATTATTCTGTCTTCCATTATTTTGGTGCTGATTAATATTATTAGCCATAAACTGGGTCATCAAATTGGTCATTCTATTAATGTTGTCTTGCATATCTTGTTGACTTCTGATCAATGCAGCCAATAGATCCCTATTGTTATTCGGGTCTCCCATGTTAGTTTCAAAAATAAATTCCTCGTCTGTTTCTGTGTGGCTATCCTCAATTTCAAACAGAATAGATGAACTACTCTGTGCTAAAGGAGAGTTTGGAAATCTGTTTTGACGGGCCCTAGTACTTGGGAAATTATAATTTCTTGGGTGCATACTCAATTGTGCATGAAGTTTTCATGAAGTTTCAATACCCTACAGGCTGGCAGGATACAAAAAGCTCTGATACCACTGTAAAATCCCTCACTAAGACAGTTTGCAACTAAATGTGTTTGCCCAGTTTAAACAGTAAAATGTCCATGGAATAATTTAATTCATACAAATCCAAATTAACTTTCAGGTTTAATAGAGAACACAACATTTATTATTTAATCTTAAATCAACATTCAATTGGTATCACACAGTGCACCTGTAATTTGCTGGGGTTGTGTATTCCTATTCTCGTGGCTGATAGCTTACTATTATTTGCTGGAGATGTATAATCCCATTCTCGTGGCTGATGGCTAAGTGAAGGTCTTTATTGGCTGTTAGTCTTTACGCACTCCCCGTGAACCACAAAGCAAATGGCTCACTGCTATGTATACAATGTGAATGTAATATGTTCCCCACACCTCGGTAAATATTTCCCCTTTTTCCTCACGACATCTATTACTCCTGCTGGGGTTATTCGCGTCTGTAGGAGCACGCTCTGGGCACATCCATTGCCGGCCTTTATAGTTCACGCGAAATGGTAGAAACGACACAACCCGAACATACCCGATATCGGGTTACTGTGTGTGAGGAGTGTGTGCGTTTCTGAACGCGTTGCAGGATTGGGTTCGCGTGTTATTGCTCTGTCAAAGACCACTCTCGAAATTGGATTGCGGGAACTGTAGGAGATTGCGCGCCGTTATGAATATGCAGGAAAGTTTGCAATCTGCTCACCGTTTGTTCACCAAGACTGAATGGAATCCGTGTAAAGTCTTTCCCCAACTTCGTTAGGTTCCTAATACGTATCATGCACAATACTCTCGCTACTGGATCCTTCTGCAGGGACTCATCTTTTCGTAGTTCCAATAGGCCAGATGATGCTGGCGAAAGGAATTATTCAACTCGTGCTGCTATCCCGTGGATAGATAATTGATCTTCAAAGCTTTGTATTCATAAAATATTCTCCTCTCCTCTTGATTGGCCAAACTTATTTAAAGGATACAAACAGGGAAAATTCCCGTAAGGAACCAACTCTCGCAGATTAAATCATTAAATAATAGTTAAGCAAACTAATATTTAATGTTAATCTTTATTGAAAAGAACCATTATTATAATATATCACGCCAAACAAATGATATAATATAAAGAAAGTTCATTTTATTAATACCAATATAAGTTTAATTTGACGGGGACATTACAGACAAGTCAAGGTTTTAACGTGGCGATGCTATTGGCTGGAAAACGGTATACAAATATCGGTTTGGAGATATGTAATAGTAAACCAAAAATAAGGATCCAAAATAAGAGGTTTATAAGATAGGTTGTACTTTAGGGATATTATCTAAGGGCTACATAAGGAAGATCTATTCACCAATATAGGAGATATATATATATATATATATATATATATATATATATATATATATATATATATATATATATATATATATATATATACACATACATATATATATATATATATATATATATATATATATATATATAAAGGAGATATAAGTATTGTAAGTAATGTAATATATATATATATATATATATATATATAAAGGAGATATAAGTATTGTAAGTAATGTAATGGATATATATTAATATATGAATACACATAATTCTGATTCTGGGTCTATTATGTGTATGTGACATTTTATTCTGATTTACAACTAAGAGAGGATCCAAAATACCTTTCCTTGATACCTCAATAGAATTGAGTCTGGGGTAGAAGACTACAACATTAGAAGTCCTTTTGGTGCAGAACTCCGGTCTGTATCCCTTAGATTTCTTGCTAATAGTTTGTTTGAAATCATAAAGAGACAATGGTAGCTAACAAACCAATTTTTCTTTCCCTTTTACCACATACCTTTGGGCTATTGCATATCAAGTTCCTTTTCTAGATCTCCATGCAAAAATGCAGTTTTAACATCAATTCGCTCAATTTCAAAATAATAAGCAAATGAAATACAATAGAAGATAATTTAGGAATTCTCATAGATGATAGTGCGTCCTCATTTCTTGTGACAACAAAGTTGCAACACGGGCGTCCAATTTTGGATTGTAAAAGTCAGCACTAATAACAAGGATGAAATTCTCCTATGACTTAGGCAAATAACAAAGTAGCATTGTGCATTTGTCTTCTTCCTCAATCTTGACATCAATTGAGGTTAACTGACTCAAAATTAAATTTGAAGTATTTAAATGGTCAATAATAGATTTGTTGATGTTTTTTTTATGACACTTTGAACATAGAATAAAATACTAAGTACTCTATCCTCTATTAAATAAGGAAACCTCAAATGCTAAGCTTTGTGATCAAACAAGGCAACTCCAAGGTTTACAATGTGAACAATTGACTTTAATGTTGGATAGGCTAAGTGTATCGATGTGATTTGGCCGGTAACACAAAGGGACTTATGTTTTGCTCGAACTAGAACTTGATTACTAAACTCATTCGAAAAATAAAAGACAAAAGGATAAGGCTGAGAGAATCTAATCCAATACTAAGGATAATGATGATAATGCATGATGCTCAGATAGACAAACTCCTTAAATCAAGCTTTGCTTCGCCATGTGTAATATCCCCACTAATTTTTTATGAGAATTACAAAGCAAACACCATAACCCGTTAAAGTTAGAGAAATAATCCAAACAATTGAAAGGGAACCCTTCCACCTTTTGATCACGGAGAGGCCAATCTGGGAGGGTGAGAGCATACGGTGTTTCGGGGATCGTTAGCACCATAAACCAACTGAAATTACAATGCATGGGCGGCAAGCCAGCCCCTTCTGCTTATCCAGAAGGATAGAAACCAGCCAAGGAAAACAACAAGAAACTTAAACTCAATCACTCTACCGCATATTTCAGCGGGAGGACATTACATAAAGCTATCACTCTACCGCATATTTCAGCGGGAGGACAATACATAAAACTTATCACTCGACCACTTATTTAGTGGGAGGACTGAGTTACAAATACTAGAAAATAGGTGGCAAGTTTGCCTCTTCCACTTGTTCAGTGGGTATGCTCATAGTCCAGAATTGGTTGATAGTACTACTATTCAACCTTACACAATAATGAGATAGAATATTTAGAATAGAGGAGTAATGCTGTCCAATGCTGATAAATGTCTCCAACTAATCACTACCTCCCAAAAGCTCATTTAACATGAAAATGTGAAATTATGGAAATCAATAACACGCAGACCAGCAACTTCAAGAATTCCTAAAATGCTCATAATTCAGTCAAAACTCACTCAAATCACCCCAAATCACACCCAAACCACACCCAAACCAACACTATGCATTAGGTGACCAAGTACAAACAAAGAGATAACATCAACACGAGCTCCAACTAACATCACGCTTCCCAATGCACACCCCAGAAAGTACGCTCAGGCAGAAAGGTACGATTGCAATTACAAAATGAATACTCAAAACTAGGGGCTAAAAACTTACAAATCTCTCCGTCAACAGCATAGGAAAGTAAAGAGCCGATACCCAGAATCAGTGGGAACTCGCATAGAGACTTGTGAGAGGAAATAAGCTTCAGCTAGGATGCCAACCAGCAGCCAAAAACACACCAAACTCGCACTAAACAAGACCAGCAGATGCACACCTTCTCAATTCGCTCTATCTATTCCTCGGAGTGAGAAATAGTCACAACCACAACTAGGTGCTATATTTCAAGAACGAAACCAGCAAGGGCTAGGAAGCTCACGACTTCGAAGCAACAATCTGGCACCATTTCGGCAGCACTTTGTTGTATAAATTTTCATGGATAAAAAATGATAAGCCAAACTCACTTATTTATAGATTTGCTTGTCCGAAATCACATTCAAATGCCTCTCAAATTCGTCCCAAATTACATGACAGTGTAATTCACCCAAAAAGCTTCCAAATTACATTTCATTTCACCCCTTAAGTGGCCGCCCAAGATGTATTTTTGCACTGTCTAGACAAGTCGAACTTATCCAAGGTCCACAAGTGATAACTTAATCACTTAATTTCTCAATTCAACGCCCAACTTAGGAAAGGGATTAAAATTCATGAATAGCATATATATTCTTTTCTTCTAAGTCGTCCAAAACAATTAAATATTAAACTTAATGATAAAAGTATTAATATTTAATAAATTAATCTGCAGACCAAATGTAGAACAATGCCATTGAGGACAAAAGTGCCAGAAAGACCAATAGCTGCACTAAACCAGAGCTTTGAATCATACCGCTAAAAATAGAAATACTCAAACTGCCACTTACTAAAAATAGTAAGTTATGAAATACTGCTCCGAAAAACATGATCTTCGTACCCAGAGAAAGAGCTCGGAATGCTTAGTAAAATTGTACCATCCAGTCAGGCACACCCTAACTTACTAAAAATAGTAAGTTCAAACTCCACCACAGAATCAATTGCATGTTATGCCATCTTGGAGTGCACGAAAAACCCATAAGGAATCCATAAACAAAACTGAAGAATCCCCTCATGACAACCTTGGAAAGCTTGTGCAGAACTCCACAAAAGTAGGAAACCCTAAGTCTCCTTTCCAAATAGCCTACGGGTCTCCGGAATAGGCCAATGGACAGCTGAATACACATCACTGAGAAGGGGACATTACACCATGATAATAACAACTATACAAAACTGATGCGATCTCCAAAGGTAGTAAATAATTTTCATATTACAAACATTCATTCAAATACCTGCAATTTGCAATCAACAAATTACAAATGGTATGAACATCGAGGAATTCATCACATATCATCTCAGTTCTCCATCAAAATCAATGAATTTTAACTAAATATGAAGAATTAGAAACCATGCAACATGTAGAAACAACACATAAAGATCCACCATATCTTCAATGAAAATTATATCTTTATTCCAACATAGTCTTAGCAACAATTTCTTGTCTCCTCCTACTGCTACTTCTACTTTTTTAACTATCGACTATTAACCTTTACAAATGAGAAGGCAACACCTTAGATAGAGCTTGAATTATAAATGAAGGGCCCTACTGCTACTTCTACTTTTTTAACTATCGACTATTAACCTTTACAAATGAGAAGGCAACACCTTAGATAGAGCTTGAATTATAAATGAAGGGCCCATATTGATTTTAAATCAATGACTGAGATAATTCCATGAAACCCTAATTGAGGTAGTTACAACAACCACCACCTTACCTTCAACATTTGACCAATGAGATCATTAAAACATTTTGGACACATGTCCTTCCCTTGATTTTAGTCCAATGAGAAATGAGGGTAGGTATATTCAATAATATTTGATGTAGTGCCACATGTCACTTGCTCCTCTTGGAATGAGTCAAGTTCAATGCACTTGGACATGTTGACTTGGAATGATCGGATTGGTTGATGATGATCGGGCGCCACCTCAGCTTGCACATATCTTTAGCAATATCTCTTGATACTCAACTTTATCAAGCCTTTGACTGATTGTGATGGTTCATATTCCCAAATTGCATCATCTTGATCAAGTGTTTAACTTTGATTATCTCTTTTGAAACTATCACAATGTCCTTGATCATGTTTCACTTTTCTAACTTCATGTTTGGGAATTCTCCTTTTCTTGAATGTTATCTTTCCTTCATCTTCATCATGTTTTGAACTTGTCTTTCCTTGGTGTAGTTCTTGACTTCATGTTGTAGTGTCTCTTTCCTTTGAAATATCCTGAATGTTCTTTGGCCTTGATTCTCTCATGTTCTTGAGCTTGCCTCCATCTTCATTAGTAATCTCTCTTCAGGCCTGTTGTGACCTTTTTCACACATCACCCCATTGAGAATGGGGACCATCCCTTTTTCCTACTTTCTAGGGTTTTTGTTAGAGCCTTGCGACCTTCCGACATCAGTATTGCCAAAATTGTTAGTTTTGAATGGCCCGAGTTTTGAACATTATGAGTCAGTGTGTGCAAGCCATGGTTAGAACAGAGTCTAGACGTCGTCATTGTGTCTAGAAAGCCCGAAGGACGAAGATCGCAATTGATTTGAGCTAATTTGGACAACTTTCTATTTTTGGAAAGTTTTGCTTTTTTTTCTTTTTCCTATTTTTTAGGAAGTTTCGTTTTTTGGCATTTTGAGCACGATCCCCGAAACCACTATTTTTAGAAAGTTTTTCCTATTTTTAAGGGAACCTTGCTTTTTCTATTTTCGGAAAGTAGATATAGGGTTTGCACTGGAATACACTGAAATGATCGATAAATTCCTCCTCAAATCCAAGTTATGACTGTTGACGTGTATTTTGTACACAATCATACACAGAATAAAATACCTAAAGGCATCTTATCCTCTCTTGAGAAAATAGTCTCTAACTGCTGAAGATTCGCGTAAAGGATCAGTTAGGTAGACTCCAAGGTTCTTTTAGTGGGGTCTCCACGTGTGGACAAGCTCCAGTGGTATAATGTGATTTGCTGGAATCACAAGGGGACTTACATTGAACTTCCGATCTGCTTTGCTGGACACAGGCTCTTACTAACTTAGATTTGAAAAAATGAAAAAGGAAGGGCGAAGAGAGGATCTAATCCTAATACTAAGAATGTAGGAGCAATGATTTGATTTTTGACAAAACTCTAACTAGATCTTGTTTTGACATCAATGGAACATCTACACAAGACTAGTGCGATCTTCTAAGGGAGCTTTATGATGTTCAAATCATCACCGCAGGCATAGATACCATCCAAGTTGATGCATATCAATGAAGAGGCGACAAATTGAAATTGAGCTTAAGCTGAATGATTCCAGTTGACTACGCAAGGCAAGTCTGCAATCAACAAACTGCTAGTAGTATGGATGTACGAATTCCACCATCAATCAATCACATTTCCTCCATTCATCTAATTATCTACCATCTAAGATTGAAGACTTCAACAAGAAACCATGCAAATTGCAAGAAAACGACATATTTCACCATTACTTCAATGAAAATGGAGTTTGTTTACAATCAATGGCAACAATTTCTTGCCTTGTCCTCCTATTCTACTCTAATTGCTATTCTATCAACTATATTCTAACTCTTCCAACTATTTACAACTCTCTCTAATCATCTAAAATTCATCTTACAAAATGAAATGCCTGGGCTTATATAGTGCCCACAATACAATTTGATGGCTTAGATCAATTCAAGATCAATGGCCAAGATTTTACAATGAAAACCCTAATTAGGGTTTGTTACAACCATTACATAACATTTAATGCTTGACCAATGATAAAATTGTATTGCTTGGACACATGTCCCTTTTAGAAAAATCGACCAATGGATAGCCGGGGTAGGTACATCGGAGTTTGTGCCACCTTCCATGAGTTAAGTACATTGAATCTGGACATGCTGAGATGGACTTCACTGATTGGAGAAATGATGACTAGGACGCCACCTCATCTGACACTTGAAGCTTGCTAGATATTCAATTTGATGTCGTTGAGAGGCTATCTTTAATTAACTCTTGTTCTAACTCCTTTTGTCCTTGATGTGCAGGATGACGATGTACCTCGCCTTGGAACGCTGGATTGAAAGAGGTCGCCCATGTCTTGGCTTGATCGTCCTGGCGAAGACCGTCCTTGATCCGGCTTGATTTTCCTTGAAGAGACCTCCATTTGACGCCTACACAACATTTCAAAATTAGTAACATGATTTTGCAATACATAACATAAATTAGAGAGCAATTTTTTAGGAAACTTAATGATAAGTCCTTTATTAATCATTTCCTAAAAACGACTCTTGAGCTAGGAATTCAAAATTTCAAAATTAAGGCAATGACAATCAAAATTCGAAATTAAAACAAGAGATCTTGCCATACCTTACTTGAGAGCTTAACTCTAAAATGCAAAATGAATAAAATTGCCTAGGCAAAATTGACGTAAGATGGTCATCAACGTGATTCTTCTTCAAAAAGACAACTTCGCCACCTTTGATATGTCCTTGGCAAGTTCGTTCAAGTGAGATTAAGTTCGCACCACCTTTGGATAGATGTTTCGCCTTGGATAAAACTAGTGCCTTCTTTTGTTTTGAAATGAAATTCGCTCCTTCAAACACACTCGCACTCCCTTGATGATGTTTGCGCCTTCCTTGACAAGACCCGCACCTTGAAGATAATTTCGCACTTCTCCCTTTGAGATCGCATGAAAAATGATAATGTGAAAATAATGATTCTCACCTCCCTTTATAGCGCTCATCTCACAATTACCACCTTAGGCCGACTTGATAATTAATAAGGCAAATTAAACGATTTTTTAATAAATAACAAGGCCGACTTTTATAAACCAATAAAATACCAAGCGCTCCTTTTGATTTTCTATTAATTAATAAATAATTAATTAAATGCCTTTGTCATTTAAATTAACAAATTCGATTTTTTACAAGGCAAAATAATTTAATTAATATCAAGCGCAATATTTAAATGCCATTTAATTGAATTTTCAAAACTTATCGAATTTTAGCATTTAAATAAATTCAAAAATGTTTGTTTAGCGTCCAAAAATGAAAAAGTGGGAAGATACGTACCTCATCGCCTTGGTCCCTGACTGAGGGACAGGAGCGATTTTGCTCTTGTGGGCCTCATTTCACTTCATCACCTTCGAAAATTATATTCAACGGATTCGCAATGCCTCCTTTCATTCATTCATGCCTTGAGATCGGTTGAAATTTGGCGAGAAAATCATCTACAACAAAAATCGCTCTGGTCCCTTCCTGAGGGACAGGAGCGAACTTAAGCATTTTGGTCCTTTGTTGACGTTTGATAATCTTCAATTTGTCTTCAACGGGTTCGATTGACCTCCTTTCTTGCCTTCGAACATAAAATTTGCTTGATCTTTGCCCAGATCGTATCTTATGAAGAACTTCGCTCTGGTCCTTCAGTGAGGGACAGGAGCGAATTTGACCCTCTAGGCAAAACTTCATCATTTCATTGTTTTTTGATCAAGTCTGGATGTTCTATCATGCTCATTTCGTCCTTCACCATGCCTTTGATGTCTCGATTCGTCCAAACAAGGTCAGGAATGGCTCAACTAAGCATTTTCGCTCTGGTCCCTTGGTGAGGGACACGAGCGATTCGCCTTGGTCCCTTGGAGAGGGACATGAGCGAAATTTGACTTTTCGCACTCTCAATCAGGACAATTTTAATGGAATATAACATTTAAGTATAAGAAAGAAGAAACATAGATACTTTAAGTTATATTCCATATATACTTTCAGGATGTTTGAGAGTGGTTTCAGACCTCCAGGAGTTATATTGCAAAATCTAGTTTTTGGAGGTTTTTTCAGTTTCCAGACTTAGTCAAATTCAGGATCAGGGCATTCCAGACTTAGCCAAATTTCAGGATCAGGACCTCACTCAAGCCGGACTTGCTACCCTGTTGATCTCCCCGACAGCACTTCAAGTTATATTCATTTGATAAAATGTACCTCTTTGGACCTTCTCACATCGTCAAGACGTTAAAATCTTGCAAGGACAAAGCAAAATTGGATTTGTAGCTCCGGTCCTTCACTGAGGGACAGGAGCGATTTAGGCAATTAGCACTGTTAGGGACGTCCCAAAAATCTTCAATTTATATTCAACGCATTTATCTCATGTTTTTCCTTGTTTTTGAACGTAAACTTGCCTTGACCTTTGTCTGGATTTTGCATAATGAAGGAAATCGCTCTGGTCCCTGGGAGAGGGACGAGAGCTACAAGGTACCTCGCCCTGGTCCCTTGGAGAGGGACAGGAGCGATTTGGTCAATATAGGTCATTCTCCTTCGTTTTTGCATCTCAAATTATATTCATTTGGCAAAGCATCTTCCTTTGGACGTCCTCAAATCATTAAGTCATCAAAATCTTGCAAGGACAAGGCGAAATTGAATTTGTAGCTCCGGTCCTTCACTGAGGGACAGGAGCGATCTTTCCCCTGGAGGCATTTCTGTGCTCATGAAAATCTTCAATTTACATTCAATGGAAAGATCTCGCCTTTCTCCATCACTTCCAATTCGTAATTCATCTTGACCCTGCAAGAATAGTAAGATATTTGAAAACGAGCTCCCGTCCTTCACTGAGGGACAGGAGCGATTTTGCTCCTACAGGCCAAAATATCATGATTTTACACATTTTATCACTTCACAAGGCGAAAACAAATCATTTGAAATGCCTAGGATCAAAATTCAAAAAAGTCAAAATTTGGTCAAAAATATTCAATTGGACAAAAATTCACATTTCATCTTCAACACTTAGACAAATTTAAGCTCTGCCTCAACATTCCAATTGAAAATTAGACCATTCTGGCGAATTCATTTCATTCAAAATTTGCATTCTAGAAAAGGAAACTCAAAAGCCCTCAAAAACGACTGGATTTTGGTCCGAAAAGACGGTAATTAGAACCCTAAGGCTTGACCCTAAATCCAGACAACTAACAAACTAACAAAACCCTAGAAAAAGCAAAGCGAAAACGAACAAAATGAGCAAAAAAACATGGGTCCCCATTTGCAATAGGGCGATGTGTGAAAACGTCACAACAATGACCCAAAAAGCCAATTTCCTAAATTTTAGGAATCCCGAGGAATTCAGTGAATGATTGAGGCATAGTTTTCAAATTTCAAGGTGATCCGGTAAAAAATGCACAAGTTATGAAAATTTCAAGTTGATCATGTGGTTCCTGAAATTCATGAGGTCCGCCCTTGTCTTGGTTCCTGAAGTTGGCAAAGTCCGCCATGAGTAGGCGCACAATCTTCACAAAGTCCACCATGAGTTTTGGTGCAGTCCACCCACTATGCATTGAATGGTGCATGAAAAGAAAAAAGTCCGCCCTCATGGAAGGGAAGCATGGTCATGACCTTCTCAAATTCTGCCCTAGGAATGGTTGCAAAGTTAACATGATGGTACACAAACTCATGGAAGTTCGCCCAAGGTGATAAGTAATGGTGCATGGATCAAGCGAAGTCCGCTCAAGAGGATATCATTTGGTGCCTAAATATCTCAAACTCTACCCAAGAAGTGTGGGAATTAACAAGGTTGAAAGGTTCTCAAGTCTCCTCAAGCCCGCCCTCCTTCAACCCAAGGTGCATGACATCAAGAAAGTCCGCCTAACCTGCAGGTCTATGGTGCCTAACTTCAGCAAAGTCCACCCTTCCCCTACAAGCTGAAGTACAACAAGTTGATAAGGTCTTCCCGAAACATGAAGAAAGGTGCACAACTTAAGTGAAGTCCTCCCTACATCACTTGCAAGTGAAAACAAAGCCAGTGAAATCTGCCTTGAAGTATAAAAAAAGAGAGAGTTTAAATGACGTGGTAAGTAAGGAGTGCACAACTTTAATGAAGTCCGCCTTGCATTGGAAAATTTGATCAATAAGGAAATAGATACTTCCAAGCCCGCCCTCATTGCTTGATAAGATAGAAACACTTCATGTAAAGACCGCCTAGCAAACAAGCAATGTGGCATGAAGCTGATGAAGTCTGCTCTCAATGGTTCCTAAGGTTCACCAAATCCACCTTGACTTGGTCTCAACCTTGATGAAGTCTGCCCCATGTGATAAGAGCATCAAACTCAAGAAAGTCCGCCTAAAGCAATGGAGAAGGTGCATTAAGGAAGTCCGCCCAAGGGATTATGAAGTGGCATGTGAAAGGTTCCTAAATATAACCAAGTCCGCCTAGCAAACAAGCAATGTGGTGCATGTTTACCCAACAGTGCAAGGAAATGGTAAAGTCTGCCCTGGCTGATGATGAAGTTCTGAGGTCTAATCTGTGCAAGGGAAAGAAAATAATGAACTCAGCAGTTAGAAGGGAAGGCTTTCCTTCAACTCCACCCCTGGCTAAGAATAAAATCTGCTAACTCCAATTTGATTTGAGGAAAAGAATTCTCCAAGTCCGCCCTGCCTTGGAAAATATGACCAGCATGTTAGGAAAATCTTTTGTGAACTTCGCCTAGATGAGGAATGTTTTTCCTAAAGTCTGCTTCAATTGAGGAACACTTTTGTCAAAGTCCGATCTTGAGAGGGAATGAAAAGTGTGAAGTCCGCCTTGGAAGGTGCACAAGCTCCATGAAGTCCGCCCTCCTTGGTTCTGAATCTGTCAAAGTCCGCCTTAGGGTGTGAAGTAATAGCAAGATTGGTGCACAAATCTAACCAAGTCCGCCCTTACATGGAAAAGATTGACAAAATCCATCTTGTTGTCAAGAAAATCTGCTAAAGGAAAGAAGAAAGTTTTCAGAAAGTTTCGAATTTGGAAGGAGAAAGAAAGATAGAGTTCAATTCATGAACTCAAACTGAAAGTAGAAACTTTCTCAAGGAACTAAACTAGTCTTGATTCAAAATCAGAACTTTCCCATGTGACTGAGTTCAACTGAAAATGAAATTAGAAACCTTCTTAAGAGATGGAACTCAACAAAGAAACAAGACATGTCCAAGTTCGATGAATGAAGAGCAAATTAGAAACAAATTTTGAAGATCCTTTGTGTTTCTAATTATGAAATTTGAACTTCATACAAATGCCTTTCACTCTCTCATTTCATCATATGAAGTTCGAATTTCAAGAACAAGTTGAGAGGCATTTTGAGAGAAGTTTTGTGCAGGTTGAGAGTATTTTGAAGAATTTTCTTCAGATTGAAGTAACCTTGAAGGAGATTTTAAGTTTAAGTCTGATATCTCCAACATTTTTCACAAGTTCACACGCAGATTGAAGGAGATTCTTGACTGTTTTGAAGAGCAAATCCATATATTTTCTGAAATTTTGAAGGTGACAGGGGTATTCAAGGCAGATTGGTTAAGTTTTTCAATCTAATTTTCAAATTTTGATGAAGTTTTCATGGAAAATGGAAGTGGTTTTCACAACTTAGTTTATTTTCAGACATTTCCCTATATCCAAATCTGATTTCAACATTCATTTCACAGATTTTGTGGACTAAGTTATTCAGAGTAATCAAAGACAAATTTCACTCCCAAACCTTCAAATCGGATTGAGTTTTCAAGGGTTTCTAAAATTTCTAAGTGTTCGCAGCTTGTTAAAGGCTAAAGGTGTTGGGAAATTGGAGTAAAAGGGACCAAAATCAGAGCACTCTGCCATCAAACCTTTAAAATTTACACTCAAAGATAGAACTTTAACTTAATTTTCTTTTGGTTTTGCAAGTTTTGGATGATGGCTGAGGCGGGATCATCGCAGAAAACACAAGTGGAGTTTTGAGTCAAATTCAGAATTGAAGACAAGTCTACAAGCAATGTTCATCCAAGCATAGAGATGGCCAAAATTTGGCTAAGTATGAGAAATACTTCACAAATGAATTCTTCTCCAAATTCAAGGCATCAAGAAAGAAAAGTTCTTAGACTTGGTGAAAATATAGAAAAGAATTTCAGACTTCTTGGGGAATTTCATCTACAATCCCAGACCTATGGAAGCAATCAGGACAACTTCTTGAAGGATTTCATCTCCTGAAAGATTAAAGACAAGCTCCCAATTAGAATTAGATGGTAACAAGAAGAAACAAATTTCTATACTTAGACGATTTCTTTGCACAAATTGGAGAATTCAGGAGGATATCCAACACGCTGAGGTTATTCAAGAGGATATCCAACGTGCTGAGGTGGTGTCTCGTCATGTTCCAACCAATCAGATTGTTCCAAGTCAACATGTCCAGGTTCAATGAACTTGACTTATCCACATAAGCTTCTAGAAGGCACTCTTCACAATGTAACGACCTATTTTTATTGTTGGTTCATATTTAGCAAGAAGGACAAGTGTCCCCAAATGTAATTTTCTTATTGGTTGAAGGGTAGTTAGTTGTAACAAACCCTAATTAGGGTTTTGATCTTTCAATCTGGGCCTTTAATTATTGTTCGATCTTAGCCGTTCAAAAGTTTCTTAACTACTATATAAGGTTGCTTCCTCTCATTTGGAGAGTGTGGTGAGGTTTTTGAAACATTGTCACGAGAAGGTCATTTTCAGATAAAATATTACTTGTGTGCTTTCTCTTAAGGCTTTGTAATCTCTATTATGTGAATGATTGGCGAGGTTTTCAATTTCTTCAACACAATAGTTTAGAACTTATTTCATGTTGTTAGATTGAATGAAAGATCTGATAAGTATTGGCTTATGGTGTATCTCCGCTCATACTTTTGGTGAATGGATGATTTCATTCATTGCACAAAGTTAGTCTCAGCTTTCCTTTGTGCATGTTTAACTTCCAAATCATAAGCACGTCCTTTGAAGATTGCACCCACTTTGTGTAGTCGTCGTGAATGAGGCGAAGCAAAGTGTGGTTTATTGAGGTCATCAAACCAATACCGTCTCTTGAATTCTTAGGAATAGATTAGAACTTCTAAACCCTTGTCTCCTTTTTAGTTTTTCATGATCCAAGTCCCGAATGATAGAGCTTCATTGTCTAAACCTTCATTGTGAATTGAACAATCCAAGCGTAAGTCCCTTTGTGTATTACCAGCAAATCACAACGCCCATTGAACTTATCCACACGTCAAGACCTGACAAAAGAAACCTTGGAATCGTGATATGATCTTCTAGCAATCTTAGCATACACAATGATTTTTCAAGAGAGGAGAGAGGATAAATTATCTTTGGGTACTTTATTCTAATGTTTGGTAGATGATAAAACATACACTAACAAGGCCTTGAGCTAGTCCTTGTCTTGATCTCATCTTGACTTCTCCTTGCGTCGATTCTCTTGTTGTTATAGTATATCCCATGTAGTTTTCCTCTTTTGCATTGTTGTGTTGCTTTCTTTGATCTTGGATTTCCTTTAGGTTGATATAGAGTCTTCCTTGTAGAACAATCCCACTCATTCCTTTGCATGACCTGATCCTTGCAATCACCCCTTGGATATCTTTATATTATTGAACGATGAAGTGTAGGTCTTGATGTTGGGAGTCCTCCAACGAGCTGGTCTTTCCTTCATCCTCTTTCATGTTGTGAAGTCCCTCTTTCCACGCTCTATTGAGAACATGGTTATACTGAGAAGGGGGGGGGGGGGGGTGGGGGGAGAATCAATATAACAAACTTTTACTTTTTCAGCTTAATATTACTTATTATCGCAAAATATATTCATTGCATACTAACATTCACATGAGGTCTAACTATTATGAACACAAATCAAACACAAGATATATACGTGGAAACCCTTACGGGAGAAAACCACACAAAATAGCTTCCTTATATACAAGAAACTCTTTTACAAATTCGTAGGTATCAACCCACTAGAGGCACCAACCCCTCGTTCTGTTTGTGAGAACCTTTCCTAGTAGAGGCACCAACCCCTCATTCTATTCATGAGCACTTGCCCACTAGAGGCACCAACCCCTCATTCGGTTAGAGGCATCAACCCCTCATTCAAATTCCACCTTTTAACGGATGATGGATGATCCTATTCTTCACAAGTTTCCTTCTTCAAACTGCTATCACTTGATCATAAATCTGCCACAAAACAGTCACAAACTTCACTTCCAAATCTGCTATGAACTCATCATATTTTCCTCATTAAATCTGATTATATTTCCTTACAATCTTCATGTATTATTGCTACCAAATCTGCATATCTTCTCCTTTATAAATCAATCTGCTCAGAATCCTCTACCCAAGTCTTCACAAGATATCATATTAAGGCACACACACTTCTCATTCACTTCCTCATATATTACTCTAACATACCTCTTCATCAAGAAAGGTAACCCTTCACAAATGTACTTTCATTTTTATTTCTTTTCTTTAATAAATCTGAGTTAAATATCTTTTATAACTTTTACATTCACACTCCCCTTCCACACAATTCATAAATCATATGCACTTCATACCTTCCATATTTCTATCTTGTTTCATTTAATACCTTAAAATCTCTTAAGAGATACAACCTCTCACAAGAGAGATACCTTGGGATTTATAAGCAAATTGCATCTCTTCAGTAATTGCAACACTTACTAATATTTCTTTTATTAATTAACTCAAATTGGTTATAGCTTTTCAAAATCGCACCTCTTGCACAAAGCTTTGTAAGTCAAATTCCACTCTTTATAAAATATATATCCTTTGTCTTTATGTGAATCTTAATTAGTCGGCCAGCATAATATCCTTTTGATGTATTAAACAAATCACAATGCTTTGAGAACAGATTATTAATCCTCTTTGGATAGTCACACCTCCTTTAACATGTTCCACTTTTTAATATAAACCTATGCTTTTAATACAAATCGTGTCTCTTCTAAATAGAGGTTCGTTGCATCATTGTTCATGCTGCATTTCCTTTTCACATTGCCATGTCAGTCTATTGATTTGGTTGACTTGTGGAAAGCTTCATTATTCATAGCCATATTCTTCATCATGCCAAAACATATTCTTCATCATTCATAGTACCATCTAGTAAGTGTTCAATATCCCCAATAAGAGCTTTAGTTGTTATAAAGATCGTTGCCTTTTTGTCTTCTATAATCAAAGTTGATAGATTTATGAAGTCGCACCCTTCTCATGACATAATCGCTGTTATTGATGTAAGCCGATCACTGTCTTCACAAATTTGATCCTTGATACTGTTGTGCGTTGCACACACTCCCTGTTGCCGACAGGGTCCCCTTTCCTTTGAGGGCCTTTTCCGTCTTCGCCCTGTTGGGTTCCGCACGGAGTGTCTCGCGTCCTTTCGAGCGAGCCCGCTATCAGTCCGTAAGATGATGATGTTGAGCCAAGGAGCCTGTGATTCCATGAGGTCAGTTGAGCCCAGTTGTGACCATTTCACACATCGCCCCATTAAAATGGGGACCCCCTCTTTTTCGCTTTTGTTTTGCTTGTTCTTCTCTCGGCTTTTAGGGTTTTTGAGTGAGTGAGCGGTCTGTCTGGGCTAGGGCTAAACCTTAGGGGTTTCTTTTGGACATTATTCAAGCTAAGTCCAGTCAAATTTTGAAAGTTATTAAGCATCCTCCCCAGGATTGAGATTGTTGAATTGAGGTAAGTCTGTCAGGAAAGTCAGATAGGTCTCAGGTTAGGTCTAGTCAGAGTTTTTGAGGGAAAATCAAATTTTGTCTAAGTGTCAGCACTTTGAAGGTAAAATTGTGTATTCTTGCCTAGGTAAATTTTGATCATTTTTCGGAGGCAAGATGACACCTGAAACAGAGAAATCGCCCCTGTCCTTCACTGGAGGCCCAGGGCGAATTTCATTCTAAGTGCAATTTCTTATTTTGCAAGGGCTTGCTAACTGATTCCTGGCCTTGAAGATGACCTAACTCTGCCTTGTGAAATGTTTGAGACTTAAATTTTGAATGGATTAGCCAGAAAGGACAAAATCGCTCCTGTCCCTCACCAAGGGACCAGGGCGAAAATGTTATTTTATGCATATTTGTCACTGACTTTCCTATTTTGTTTTGTGCAGGGTCTCCAGGAAAGGAAATTGGACGTGACTTGATGTTTCTGAAGATTTTGAAGGCATGAAAATAATGAATTTTGAAGGATTAAGAGAAAATCGCTCCTGTCCCTCTCTCAGGGACCAGGGCGAAAAGACTTAGCAGAGTCATTCCTGACCTTGTTTGGTCAAATTGAAGCATCAAAGGCATGGTGGACGGCGAAATGAACGTAATAGAGCATCCTGACTTGATTAAAAACCATGAAATGATGGAGTTTTTGTCTAGAAGGGTAAATTCGCTCCTGTCCCTCTCCAAGGGACCAGGGCGAAATTCTTTATATGCACAATTTTAGACCTTTCTTGGACATTAACTCTTATTCATAGCATCAAGTAAGATGAAATCTTCCCTAGTAAAGGAATTTCGAGATGAAAGATGAAGCATTTTGGCCTAGAAGGCAAAGTTCGCTCCTGTCCCTCACTGAAGGACCAAAGCTTGAATTTCAAATTTGCACTATTCTTGCAGGATCAAAATGATTTTATGATTTGAAGAGGTCAAGGAAAGCGTGATTTGTCCGTTGAATATAATTTGAGTGGTCCACAAAGGAGGAAATCAACCCAAATGTCAATAGGCGCTCCTGTCCCTCACTGAAGGACCAGGGCAATTTTTATAAAATCAACAAGTTCTCTCTAGGATTACGCCAGGGAAAGATTGAGTAAGATTGGAAGGGTCTTCTAAAAGCATGGTGAACAAGGGTTTGACTCCAAAACTTGACAATCCTGGACTAAAATGCAAAAGTCGCTCCTGTCCTTCACTGGAGGACCAAGGCGAAAATCCTTGGAACACTCATTTTGCCTTGCAATTGCAAAAACAAGTTAGGCATGCATGAAATGAATGAAAGGGATCATTCCTCACCCCTTAGCGTGAATTGACAAATTTAAGATGAAGGATTGAGGACAAAAATGGAAAATCGCTCTTGTCCCTCACCCAGGGTCCAGGGCGAAAATGTCCTAAGGCACTTCCCTTTTTGAGATCAAGTGGAATTAAACTCAAGACTCCAATTGAAATGCCACTTTAGATGCCTAGATGAAGTTTTGGCGATTAAAAATGAAGAATACAAGGTTTAAATTGCAAGTTCGCTCCTGTCCCTCTCCAAGGGACCAAAGCGAGGTTATTGGCATTCTTTATCTTTACATTATTTCAACGTTGATATCCTCTAAAATCGCATTACATGCCAAAATTGCCAACTTCGAAATATTGAAAAAATTAATTAAATTGGCATTTAATAAAGAACATGGTGGCATTTAATAAATTAATTTTGAGCCTCAAAAATCGAATTTTTTATTGTTAAGGCATTTAAAATTAAGTTTTGTGAAATAAAAAATAAAAAATGGAGTGCTTGAGGTATTATTTTTATTTATTTTATCAGGTCGGCCTCTTCTTTTTTCAATTTTATGTATTTTTTAGGCCTATTTTGCCAAGTCGGCCTATGGAGAGGTGAAGTGGTGAGCGCCCTATATAATAGGGGTGTTTTGATCAAGTTTAATCCATCATTCACTCATTACTTCAAGTGCGAATTTGGAGAGCAAAAGGTGCGAAAGCTGGTCTAGTTGGAGCGAATTTATCTCAGTTGTTGAAGACTAGAGGTGGTGGAGTTGATGCTTGTGAAGACTAAAGGAGGCACATTTTGCTATAGGGAGTTTTAGTCCACATTTTGCCTAGCGAATTCTCCTATTTTTGCATCATTTCTTAGAGTTAATTCTCAAGGGGAGGTATGGCGAAATCACCTTGACACCATTATTGAAGATTTGAATTTTGTGCTTCGTTTTGAAAATTCTAAGTTTGACGTAGCTAATTAGGAAATGATAACTCAAGATTTATCATGAAGTTTCCTAATTAGTATCTTTTATCTTCCTTTTGAATCTTCCTTGCTACTCTCTTAAATATTTTACTCATTATGAAATGTTGTGTAGGTGTCAAGATGGCGACTCCAAAGGCAGGAGCATCTACTAGTCGTCTAGCTCTCATGAAGGAAGATCAGAGGAATGAAGAATTGGAGACCAAGATCGTGTCCAAGTGGAGCAATATTGGAGATACCAACTTGGGGAACTTCAGTGTCAGGAAGTTTCGAGAGGTCCCTTACATTGGCAAGCCATCACCTGTCGCAAAGAGAATAATTGAAAGTGGCATCATCAAGGCGGCCGGTTTCCCTCCAGCAATCCAGTGCCATGAGCTGATGATCGAGTGTGCTCGCCATTATGACTCACAATCAAGATCAATCGTATCCAAGGAAGGGAACACTTTGGATTACCTTTCAGAGGAGGCTATAAGTGAAGCTCTCCATCTCCCAGAACATAAAGATATGATTTACAAAAGCCTAAAAGGAGCCAGGTCAATGTATGAAGATGATCCAGACACTTGCTTGAGCATCATCAATAAGAATTGGTTACTCAAAAGTCGTCCTCGCTTGAGCAAGATTCCCAACACACCACATAGGATCGACTTCCAAGAGGAGTACAGAGATTTGATAACTTTGCTCAATCGAGTTACTGGGGCTCCTCAAGCCTTCTACTTTGAGAAGTGGATGTTCTACTTCATCCAAGTGATAGTTCAAGGGAAAGGAACGATTCATTGGGCTAGAATTATTAGCCATTGCTTGGATGTGCAGTTAAGAAGACTAAAGCCTACCAAGTCATTCCACATGAGCTCATACGTCATATATGCCTTGATCAGGAGTTTTGAATATGCAGGACTACCTCACAGAGGATTGATCGGAAGAGGACCCGGAGAGGTGAGAGTTTGTGACTCTTATGTTCATTTGCATCATCCACCAGGAAGTGACTACAAGTTAGTCAATGATACCTTCATGATGAACGTCACTAGGATATTGCAAGGCGGGATTCACAACCGACTATCTCTTGATGCACAAGAACTTGTAAAGAGGTATGGTGCTTGGTTCATCCAGTTTCAAAAGTTTACTTATATCAGAGTTCATGGGTGTCCTTCACCTCCCTACATGTTGCCGAGGTATCCGACAGACAAGATAGTGCTACTTGAGGTGACTAGGCAGTTGGCAGCTTATGCGAAGGCATTCAGACATAGGCATGGAAATGGAATTCCCGTGCCCATCGGAATTCAGTTCAGGTATGCCCTAATGCTCAAGCCTTGGATGATGCAGAGAAGGAATTGGCTTTATATTCATTCACGTTCTTTGCCTTGAGGGAGAATTTTGATCCTTATGGGTATATGGAAGAGACAGCTGGTAGGAAGTACAAGCACGAATTTCAGGTAGAGGACTTTTGGATGAATCTCTCAAGTGATTTAGAAGTGAAAAGAAAGATGCATTCCAGATTACCTTTAGATTTCATCAGGAAATGCAAAGTTTACAGAGTGGCCAATCAAGCTCAGGACAGTGGCAGACATCTCCAGTCATCCTATGATAGAGAAGACAAAGCAGTGAAGATAGATTGGAACGAGCCTGAGATTTCAGACTTGAGAGCTTTGATGGCTCCAGTTTTGTCATGTACTCGCAGATGGGTGGATGCACAACATCAAAAGTTAAGAGAACAGAACGTACCAATGACTTTTACTTTGGAGGAAAGACCAGAAGAAGGAGGAGCAAGCGCAAGTGAAGACAATTCTCATCCTAGAGGCGCGAAGAGGAAAGAAAGACTTGAGAAAAGGGAACCCTCCAAGAAGAAGCAAGAGGCCAATCGAGATCGCTCATCAGGTACATCTTCTCGACATGAGAAAGGGACAAGTCAAGTTGAAGGACAAGAGAAAACGGTACCTGAGGTTGATGAGTCTATGGAGTCAATGGTACAGAATGATAGACCTGAAAAGGGGAAGGCACCTTAGCATTCGTCAAGTCAATCTCCCCAAGTCAATGAGCTACATGAAGAGAAGAATGATGATGAAGTGACATCTCCTCTCCGAGAAGACGAACCATTGCCTAAAGAAATACAAGTTAGAGAGACGAGATCTGCCATTCCAGATTGGTTGAAGGAGAGACTGACAAGGGTAATTGTGATTGAGGATGAGGATGATGTAATTGACTTAGAGAGCCTTATAGGAAATTCTCAAGAGGCAACGGAGAGGAGGAAGGCCACGAAGATGTCCAAGATGATCACAGACAAGACAGGGTCTAGGAAATTGCAGATTGCTACACCAGTAGTGGACAAGTATGAAGGTGAAATTCTTGCAGAGGAGTATGATGTAGAAACGTTTGAACTTGGTCCACTCACTGCTGAGCAGGCACTGGATGAGGCAACCGATTCATTTGAGGCACTTAAAGACAAGCTTAAGGAAGAAATGGAAAAGAATAGAAAGCTTGAGAGAGAGGTCGGTGCTTGGAGAGGCTACTTTAGCCATCTCAATCAGCCCTTGGGACGTCAGGATCCAGCAGTGTCTCCTGTGCAAGCACTTCCCCTTGAATCAGTTGGCGAGGCAGAAAGAGTCAAGAGCTTGGTTCAGCTTATGAGCTCTTGGATTGACAAATCCCACACAGTAGCCGTTGAATTTACAAGAATGATGCAGACAATCCACCGAGCTATCCAGGTCCTTGAGATCGTCCACAACCTGATGATAACGACAGCCGCTTTCGCTCACACTAGAGATGTTATCATTCCTGTTCTGCAAGTAATCAGGCAAACACCAAGGAAGATCCTAGCATAAGAAAAGATAATGGATGGAGGAGCTCATAATTTACTCCAATGGTCAACTCTACTTTAGATAAAGGAGGTTCTTTTCGAGGACATCAGCACCAAATGCAATCAAGTTGAGGGTGTCATCCATCCAATTCAGGACAAGGTGTTTGAAGTGTTATGTACCATTCTCGGCAGGAGGATCGAAGTTGAGACAGATGTGGACCTTCAAGAGTTGGAAGAGAGAGTCAAGGTCATCTTTTGCAAAGATGAGAATGTCATCACAAATGAACAATGGGATCAAATGTTTGCTACTATGCTCCTGATTGAGAAGATCAAAGAACTTGAACCTGGATGGGATACGGCTCTTCTCAAGGCCTTTGATCAGGTTATCCACTTGGAGGAACAAATGAGGAATCTTCCCGAGATTCCTATTGCTGAGATTGAAGGAATTGTGTCCAGATTCATTGCATATGCTAAGAAAGAGCATTGGAAAGGGAATAAGGTTCTAGAAGAGAGGATGTTATAAATGATGTGGCATCTTAATTATCATTGGTCTATGTTCCCTCGGTTTTTGTGCCAATTAAATATTTGGCTATGCATTTAATAATGTTCAACTAAAAGGGGAACTTTTTGTAACAAACCCTAATTGGGGTTTAGGTGTCAGTATCTCAGCCGTTGATCTTCTTTTGATCTGGGCTGTTCATTGTAATTGAGGATGCTATATATATCCTCACTCATTTTCATTTTGTCATTAGATATTAGAGATAAGCAATTAGAAATTAGAAGATTAGAGCTTTTGGAGAGAAGAAAGTTATTTTGTAGCAAGATTGAGTATTGAAGAAAGGATTTCAAACAATTGTTGTTTATTTTGGCTTTGAGATCAATAAAATATGGAAGTTATGGTGTTTTATTGCAATTCTTGTGGCTATCTTCATGATTGTTTACTTTCTTGAATCATTCTCAGTCGAAGTAGTATTTAAGTTTGAAGGACTAAGTGTTGGGCTTGATCTTTGGTGAGATTCACGTTCCAAACCACTAGCTTCTTACTGATTGTAAGGACGCCTTGTGTAGTCAACTGGAGATATTTGGATTGCTTGAACCTTCAATCATTATTGAACTATTGATATGTACCTTTATGGTAGTGTCTATAATTCTTGATGATTTGAAAAAATCACTAATCACCTTAGAAGATCGCATCAATTCCAGTAGAGTTGTAATTCCTTGGCAATACTGAAATTGATAGAATCTTACCAAGTCTAGCCTACATTGAGTCATTCTTAGGATTAGATTAGAATTCATCTCTTGCAAACCCCATCTTTTGATCTTTTTTGAGAACTTGTTAGTTTTAGGAAAATTCTGTTCCTGCAGTTCGAAAACGTTAGGCCCCTTGAAGAAACAGCATTTACAACGACCACTGGTGCTTATCCACACGTAGAGATCCTACAACGAAGAACCTTGAAGTCACCCTGATTGATCCTTTCTCGCGATATCTTTAGCATTCAGAGGCTTTATTCAAGAGAGGATAAGGTACCCTTGGGTATTTTATTCTGTGTTTGATAGTGTACAAAATACACGTCAACAAGCCCTCGGGCACGAATTCCAAGAGATTGTCTAAACTCGTAAGATCGCCTTAGGTAGGCGTGTGATGATAGAGGCTGGCAAAATCCGCCAAGTAAAGGATAAAGCATCTGAAGGTTGCATGAAGACCCAAAGATGCCGATTTTCGCATAAGAATAATGTGAGGGATTACATGATGTTTTTAGAGGTTTGCAGGATTTGTATGAATGTCGAATTTTGCCAGTTAAAAGGTGAAAGGGGGGCGAAAGCCTTAAACTCACCCAAGTGCCGAAACTCGCACTTTTTAGTGAAAACGTAGTAGAATAGAAAAATTGACAAAATTGGCAAAATGCCCCAAAGGGCCGAAATTCGGACCTTTAAACTAAAATGTTAGAAAAAGTGAAAATTGGCAAAATGCCCCAAAGGGCCGAAATTCGGACCTTTAAGCCAAAATGTGAGAAAAGTGAAAGTTGGCAAAGTTGTCAGAAGGTCTGAAAATTGGCGAAGTTGTCAAAAGGTTCGAAATTCTCAAAAGCACTTAAATTATGAAATTTTCAAAACACCTGAAATTGCTGAAGTTGACAAAGGGTGTAAAAGGTCCGAACTTTGTAAAAATCCCAAAAGCACCGAAAATCGCATGAAGAGGTATAATGCGTGGAAGATGAAAAGTTTTCAAAAGGCACCAAAACCCTGAAAAACGCACTATAAGGGATAAATACCGAAAGTTGGAAGATTTAAAATTTGCAAAGGGCTCGAAAACCCCGAAGTTTGCCATGGAAGGGTAAATGGCGAAGTTTGCAAGTAACTTAGATATGCCAAAATTCACCATCCACGAAAATCGCGATTTTTCATTAACTGACGAAATCAACCTAAGTGCCGAAAATGCGTGGTAGGAGAAATCGCGTGAAAGTGTGACCTTGCAAAGCAGCTTCAACTGCCGAAAATCACGATTTAAGAGAAACACATGAAAGGGTAAAGCTTGAAAATAGAGGAAAAACCCCGAAGTTTGCCAGGGTTCACGATTTTGAGGCATATTGCGTAGTAAATGTTTCCCACGGACTCCTTTCTCCTTCGCTGAAACTTCACGTAGGGTTGAAACCGCGATTTCTAGAATAGTAAACTTGCAAAGACGCCTCGTTCTCCGAAATTCGCCATTTAAAGGTACCACCGTAATTCTGCTTTAAAGTATTGAAAGTCAAGAGGTTTTCATACCTTGTAGGGAACAATAAAATCGATGAAATAAATCGCCAAAGTCGCCAAGGTAATCAAATTGCTAAGTTTGAGTGTAAAACTGCAAGTTCTTTTCAAACCATGGGCGTGCAAATTTGAATAGGAAGTTAACTGTTAAAATTCAAAAAATTTGCGGAACTCTTCCATTCAAATTTGCAAGCTGTGCGGATTCGCGTCATTCATTTTCGCAAGGTAAGTGTACTTCACCTCTCTCGATCGTTTGAAATATTTGCAAATTGGATAGATGTGTGTGCTAAAAAATTGATTAAAATGATTCTTGAAAAACGCATTTTTTTTCCGTTTGTAAGGCGTCATGCAAAGCAATTGAAAACAGAGTCTAGGAATTAACCTGAAAATGCATTGTCAGACTTAGGAAAATTTCTCAAGTTTTGTTCATTTTGAAATTAATGCCTAAGTATAAATCCGCAATCAAAAAGCTTCATAAATATTTATGTTTAAATCAATCGAGCTTTTAGCTAACGATATCATGTTGTTCTTTCAATTCATTTCTTTTGAATTAATCCTTGTATGCTGACCTATTCTTTATCTAACCCGCTTTACTTCCCCTATATCGCTTCGTAATCTGCGTCCGACTATGCAGGATAAATGCCTAAATCGGCGGTAGAATCATCAAAGACGCCTGCTACAGCCGAGACATCGCAAGCATCCAAGTCAGATATCCCTTGCAAGGTCGAGAGGATGAAGTATCAATATCAAAGAGGGGGACTGAGGGAGTCAAAAGTTTAGAGTGTCTGGGACAATGTCGGTGATATTGACTTGGGCCATATTGACATCCAAGATTTCAGGAACCGAGTCTTCTCCCCTAACGCCTATGGCAGGCCTAGGCAGATGATGGAAAGTGGCATCGCCCAAGCGGCAGGATTTCCCTCGGCAGTGCAAAACTATGAGTTAGTAGTAGAGGCTGCCCGACATTACCAGCCAGGTTCCAGATTGGTGCTCCTCGAGGACATGGTCCTCGCCAACTTCACTCCCGAGGCCAATGGCAACGCATTTGACATTCCCTTCCCAAGCAACCCTATAGCAACGACTATGAATGAAGCGCCGGGGGTGTATGATATGAATCCCGCCAGGTGCAAAACACTAATGAATGAAGAGTGGTACAAGGAGAGAAGACCTCCAAGCGTCAGGATTGGGAAGAGGACCCCTAGAAGCGACTTTCACAACGAGCATGGGGACATGGTCACATTGCTCAGCAGGATTATGAGACTTCCTCAATCCAACTACTTTGAAGAGTGGATGTTTTACTTCACAGAATAGGTCTTCGCCGGGAAGTCCAAGTTTGACTGGGCCCAGATCATAAGCGACAACATCCACACTCAGCTGATCGAACTTGAGACAAAGAAGTACTTCACTATGACCTCCTATTTGGTTTATATGTTCGCCAGGAACCAGCCACTGCCTGGCTTGATAATGAAGGGTGAAATTGGGAATGGACCTGATCACGTAAAAGTATATGATTGTTACCCACAGCTACACTATCAGGATATAGCTCAAAGAGAAAAGAACAGCCCGGCCTATGCGGTTGGTCAATATGAGCACGTCAATGACGCCTTCACAATGCGCTTGGTCAGGCTAATGCAGGGAGGATTACACATAAGGCTCTTAGAGCAAGCTACTATTCTGGTACAAAGATATGGTGCCTGGTTCATCTAGTTCCCAAGGTTCTCCTATATCCGGATAGCTGGCTTTGATGGTGCCCCTCCTCGACTTCCATGGTACCCAACCAACAAGATAGTTCTTATGGAGGTCGCAAGGTAGTCACGCCCGACGGGCAGCTTACTCAGGGACAGGAAGCAGGCTGCATGTGCATTCCCCATGATTATAGGCAACCGGGATGTCCATCTAAAGACCCCATCTCAGGCGGAGGAATCCTTTGCAGAGCTAGCCTCCTATGGCCTATAGGAGCATTTTCCAAGGAAATGCTTTGATCACGACAATCTGGCAAAAAGAGCCTATGGCAGGCGATACAGAGCAAAAGAATCAGTTGAAGATTATTGGAAGAACTGCTTTGATGACTATGAGGTCCGTAGGCGCGAATATTCAAGGCTGAGTGTGCAGCAGACACGACTCTTCGAATACTGCCAGGTCCTAGATCAACTTACAGATTTAGGAAATTGTCTGCAAGTCCGGGAATTTGAGGCAGTGAGGCATCTTTTACCAGGCGTTGATTGGTCCCAGGACCCGATCACTGGTTTTGAGGCAGTGATGGCAGCCCCAGGAAGATATACAGACCAATGGTTGCATCAACAGATTGAGCGACTAATTCATGAAGGAGTCCAGTTCACTTACCACTTAATGGGTAGCCTTGATTCTCAGTCCTCCGAAGATGAGGGAACTTCTAGTGCACCTAAGGAAGAGATTGAAAAACCCGAGAAAAGGAAGAAGGCTAAGGCCAGCAGAGGAACTCGGACATCCAAAAGAACAAGACGGGAAAAGATCCCCATTAGGAGACCAGAGGTCACTTCATCGTCAAAGGACCCTAGTTTGTCCGATGATGTAGTGGAACTAGATTATATACCTGCTCCGCCTTCCCAGAGTGATATTGATGCATTTGGAGTTGGTGATCCCCCTGCAGCCGACATGCTGGAATCCGAGCTAAGGGCCATTGAATTAGCCGTACCGGGTAACCAAATAGAGGAAGGAGAGATTCCACCCATTCAGGGGATTGAATTGCATGAACCCACCCAACAAAGGCACCATGAATTGTTGCTCCATGATACTACCAAAGATGACTACCATTGAAGGAGAGCAAAGGACAGAGGAGACCCGCGAGCCTGAAAAGACTGAGGAACAACCATCACATGAATACTCTAGGCAATTGTTTAGTGAAGTGGGAGAGAACTCTGCTGCGAGCAAAGAACTTGACACCTCCTCCACTCCTCGGGTAACGGAACAACTGCAAATTTGTGATGAGACGGCTGAGAACATCAAAGAGCAGGGTGCAAATTTAACCATAGCATCAGCTCAGACTGTACCTCAAGAATGGTTAATTGCCCGAGCCCAGCGCAAGGCCGCCACCAAGCCACCCATTGATTTGGAGGACATCTTCTCACGCATAGATCAAGCTAAAGCCAAGGGGATGAAAAAGCCCAAGGCATATTCCAGAATAATCAAAGATGAGCAAAAGAACTGTACTCTTCACATCGCCACCCCGCCTGTAGACAAGCCAACAAATCAGATTACACTGGCAGATTATAACATCAGGACTGTCCCCATCGGACGAGCTACTAAGGAATAGGAAAAGGAGGAATTCAAGGATTCAGTGCAGAACATACTCAGGCAACTTGAAGAAATAACAGCTGAAAAGGACATGTATCGAGCTCGTGCTGAGCAAGCCGAGGGGTACGTCGATCAACTCCTGAGACCATTACACAATGCTTCCGAATCCCACATTCCCCCGATGGCATTGGCGCAAAGAACCACGACGGAATTTGAAGGAGTACGGGATACTGCAAGGGCCATCAGGGAATGGATACAAGGCATTAAAGGGAGGGGAGAACGAATCCTTGAAGAAGTAAAAGAAATGGCCCACCATCGAGAGACCACCCTGGTCAAGCTATTAGAGGTAAAAAGGGAATCCCTCAGAATGCATGAAGTGGCTGCCACAACTCTTCCCCTCATAAGAGCTCTCTTTTGGACCCAGGCACAGATCCCCACACTCTCCGACATCCTGCACCCCCATGATATTGGCATTTTCAAAGAATGGTATTGGACTATCACCATGAAGAATGACACAAGAGAAATCATTGATAAACAAAACGACGCATGCAAGGCAATTTTGAGAGGCATGCAAGAACTCGGCAAGACGATCCTCCGATCAATGGTCTCAGGATGGCAAAATGACCTGTCCGATGATGTGATACAGCTGGACTGGGAGGAAAGACTAGGGATGGATAGGATCACCTATTCCGCCAGGGACTTGAGTTTTGTTGGTCAATTCCATTCAGACACGTTGTGCTTCGAGCGTAATCGTTCCAGCTGGAAGGATGGTTTGAAGCACGTAGACCAATACCTTGAGGGCATGCAGTATAAAATTCGTCATCCTCCTATGCCTCCATTCAGCTTGCTATTCCAATTGTGCATCAGGTTCCAGGAATATGTTCGTAAAGAATGTGCAGCAGGTCAGACCTTTGGCAAGAACATGTGCACGACGAGGATGAATTCCTGGAAAAGGGATGTGAAGCTGAAAAAGAAAAAGTGCTCTCCTAAAGTGCTTTTTTCTTTTAAATTCTGAAAAGTGCACTTTTTGGCCAAAGGGTCATATTTGACTTCCAAGTCAACTATAAATGTAAACTTTATGTGTGTGCACCTTTTTTGGATTATTTTGGATATGTTTTAATACTTTTTGGGTAGTTATTACCATAGTTGAACTACTCGCGACTCGGCTCGACTCAACAAGCCCCTGAGAAAAAAACTCGGTGAAAACTCGGGAAAAACTCGGAAAAACTTGGCGAAAAACTTGGCAACATAAAAACACTCTTAATTTTAATAAAAAATGCATTTTTTTTGCAAAATTTAATGAGAAGATGCATCCAATGAGTCAATAAATGATAACACAAAAGAAACAAGCTTATTCTAGATATATTTAAATGCACAGTGTCTACAAAATCCCATCCTCATGAGAAATGCTGATGGCTGGAAGCAAAATAGTAAATAGTTTTTGTAAAACCAAAAGTAAATACAACTTCCTCTTCCCAACTCTAGCTAAAACTAGTTTCAAACTTTCATCATATTTGAAATTTCATCATTCATACTCGTAGTTTCAAACTTTCAACTCTAAAATGTATAATACCAGGATTTCTTCAATGCTAATCATGTTGTCATATGGAGCCTAATCAGACTCGGAGGTTAAATTTTCCCTACTTTGATCAGCGCAATTTCCCCCTATATTTTTCGACGGGGGTTTGGGGGCAGCGCCCCCAAGTTGGGGTCAAGGGGCATCGCCGAAGGATCTTGAAATTTGACTAAGTCTGGAAAATTGAAGAATCCTCCAAAAACTAGATTTTGCATTATAACTCCTAGAGGTCCGAAACCGCTCTCAAACATCCTGACAGTATATATGGAATATAACTTAAAGTATAATATACTTAAATGTTATATTCCATATATGAATCCTGACGGACAGACCAAAAAACTCGGCGATTGCTTGAGGGCATAGTGGGCTCTCGGCGTGGCCCTTCCAAGTTAGTTTCCCCCTTCTCAGCCCAAAACCATATCGAAAAACAAAAAATGCATGTATATTTTGCCGTTTTCGGCTGTTATGCTAACGCGGGCGAGTTTTTGGCAAAAACTCGCCAAAAACTCGGCGAGTTTCTTGGTGAGTAGAAGTCATTACTACTCGCCAGGTCCAAAAACTTGGCGAGTTTTTGTGACTCGCTGAGTTTTCGGCGAGTGTGCCATCTACGCGTAAGTTATTACTCCCTTTGAGGTAGTTGCTGATATTTACCCCCCATTTATGGGTATGGGTACTCTTTTGTAAGGATGAATCTGGGCCTCTTGTTTAGATTAGATCCTAGCCATTCATCCATTTTTGAAGCCTATTTAAGGGACTGGTTTTCCCTCATTTTGTAAGAAGTTCATGGATTGTTGCTGAAGCTCTGGCGAAATTTACAGGATTTAATGCAAAGTTAAGACTGTTTCAAGTTTCCTTGTGAGTGCATGGTCTCCTTCTTCATTAATTTAGAATTTTCAGTTATGTTTCTTTCCTTTATATAGCATTTTAGATAAACATCCGATAGAATCCTCGCTCTTCATACCATTAGGGGATGATTGATTGTCGTTCCTTCTGTATTGTTAATCTGAACCTTTCATATGCTTAGTTCGGTTATTGAATGCTCACTGAATGAATGTTAAAGTTCTGATGTTGTATTTAATAGCATGAAAATTCAATTTTCCCTTGAAGATCGCACTAGATTGATGCAAGTATTGTGCTTAAATGGCTGGTAATGCTTACTCTAGTTATTTGGAAGTGTCTGTCTATTTTCTGAATATGCTATCCTAGTTAAGTAGCTTAGATTTTCTGTACCTCTCTCTCTCTCTATCCCTCGTTTTTCATTTTTTTACCAAGAAGAATCCGCAGTCCTGCTGAAAACAGTATCAACCCAACTGAAACCATTCGATAAACGAGACTGTTAAAGTTTTGGGGAACTCATCCAGCAATTGCCTATTTTACCGTAAGTCCCCTTGTGTTTCCAGCAAAAACACATCAAACCACTGAGTAATCCTGCAGTCAAGACCTGACAAACGAAACCTTGAGGTTGTCCCTTTTGATCAAACGTAAGAAATAGCATTAGGGATTTCCTTATCTCAAGAGAGGATAGGATACTCAACGAGTACATTCTATTTTGCGTTGGCCGTATGGAGTTTGCAGCAATGCGACTTTAGACACGTCAACAGATACATTAATGCTTTTATCTACACGCTGCCCAAATGTTAGTATTTGTCTTCTTGAAAGAATTAATCACAACCTCTTATGAGTTTGTTGCCTTGACTATTCTTAAACAGAGTAGGTTTAGACTTCTTTTTAATAACGTTTAGATATGGAGATCACTGATTTTTATATGGCTATTTTATGATTTGTTTTTGTTTATAGACACAGATCGCTGCTTATAATGGTCTACTATATTCTAGTTCATCAAATCATGTATCTTAATCGCTGCAAACAACTATTCACATTTTTCTTTATCATTTCATAATCTTGAGTGTTCCCTTAAGAAGTTGTTGTTTATCTTCAATACATAGTCGCTGTCCTTATTTCTTAAACAAATCAGTTCCTTCTCAAGTCGCCCGAAATCATGTGATCATCGATAACATTTTGTCTTTCAATTTTAGAATATGTACCTGATGGATCTGTTTGGTAAAGTGAAGGGAAACTTGTATATGGATCAAAGTCTATAATGAGTGTCGACAAACCAAAGGACCTCACTTCACCACTCAGTGTGTACTTCTGTTGGAGACCTGCAATATAACGAGTGATATACTCCACAGTAACAAGATCCTTATCAATCAATTTATGACTCTGAATCGCAGCTATTTCATTGATGCATCATACTAAGACTTGGGCAATTCAACTTTTATTATAACGTTCTCTATTGATAACTGCCCATAATATAAATTGGCCAGTGAGTCAGCCCATATCTAGACATGTCCTTTGTCAGTGATCCTTAATATAGTAATTACTTTACTTGTAAATACTTTGTTCCATTATATGCTTTATCAACTCCACCATAAACCTCAATCTTTGACTTTGACATCGATGACAATGAATTCCAATCATTTACGTAATCTTGACATCAATGGCAATATTTTCAACACACTCCATGCGCCTTATTGCCTGCATCAAACCTGGAAAAGATAAAGAAAACACTTTGAATCTTGGAAGAAAGATGAAACCCTAAGTTAATTATGACAAAAACTGAAAGTTCATAGCTCTTGCATTCAAATTCATATGATAATCATGGTGAGATATCCTCAACAATTCATAAAAATCTCTCCATAAAATGTAATGTCCCCAATTTTTAAGTGATAATTAATTAAATTGATTTTTATTAAGTTGTTTTTTTTGATAGGTAATGGGCCATAGGCCATAAGAATTTGATTATTAAATAAAATAAAATTACAATTACAATTAAATAAATAAATAAAATATATAAATGATGACTTAATATTAATTAATTTAATTAAATAATAATAAAATAAATAAAATATTATTATAATATATCTTTATAAAATATATTTCTCCATCAAGTCAGCCTATCGTCTAGATTCTTACTAGAGATCTTTATATGGGGGTGTGTGATGATGTTTTGGGTATGCTTATAATTTGATAAACGATTATTGATTTTCTAGAGACAAAAACCTTCAGGATTGTCAGAAGAGCTGGATGAAACCCTAGTTCTTCCAAAAGGGGGGGATTCATGACGGAGTCCTCAGCTGTGCCAAATTTGTAAAGTCTCCTGTGGAGACAAATTTGCAGGAGTCCCAGTAATAAAGGATATATTAGGGAGATTTCGATATTGTGTTTCTTGTGGCCATTTGATTTATATCATGAAGTGTTAATCCTGCAGAGATTATTAGAGAGGTTGATTCAATTAAGAGGGATGTTAAGGTGTCGGGCTACTCCCATTTGGTAAGGGCAAATACTGGTATCAGGTGGGGACTTGTTGTGACCTTTTTCACACATCGCCCCATTGCCAATGGGGACCCTCTCTTTTCCTGCTTTCTAGGGTTTTGTTAGTGTCCCATGGCCTTCCGCTTCAGTTTTGCCAGCCTTGCTCAGTTTTGAACAGTTCGAGTATTGGATATTGAAAGTTTAGTTTTTGCAAATCAAGTGATTCCAAAATCAGGATACTTTCAGAGTGCATAGAAAGGCCAAAGGATGAAGATCGCAATTGATTTGGATGAATTTGAACGACTTTCCATTTTTAGAAAGTTTGCTTTTTTGCTTTTTCCTATTTTTTAGGAAGTTTTGTTTTTGGCATTTTTAGCGCAATCCCCGGTATGGCTATTTTTAGAAAGTTTTCCCTATTTTTTAGGGATGTCTACTTTTTGCTTTTTCGGAATGGGGACCTAGGGTTTGCACTGATACCATTGACCTGCTTCAACCGCGATCCAAAATTTTCAAGTTTTGACCCAAAAAGCTAAGTTCCTATATTTTAGGGGGTCATGGCACATTCAAAGGATAATCAGCTCGAAAAATCATCTAAGTCTGGAATGTCATCCTGATCCTGAAATTTGACTGTCTGGAAAATTGAAGAATCCTCCAAAAACTAGATTTTGCATTATAACTCCTGGAGGTCCGAAACCACTCTCAAACATCCTGACAATATATATGAAATAAAAGTTAAAGTATAAGTGGTATTTCAATATTTCAATATGTCTTTTCTCTTTCTTATACCTAAATGTTATATTCCATATATAGTCTGCCCTCTTGAGGCCTTCCAAAAGTCCAAGTTGATGATGGAGATGCCCACAAACTCTGCCCTAGATGCTAGCAATGGAGGTGTCTTCGAAGTCTGCCATTCTTGGTGGAGAGGTCTTAAAACTGCGCCCTCATGAGAAGTGAAGAAAGTCCGCCCATGATAGTGTGCAAGCCTCTTAAGGCCTCTCAAAAGTCCACCTTAGAGGTTGTCTTTTAAAAACTCCGCCCTGTGATGGAGAGTGCCTAAAGTCCGCCATGTTGAGAGGTGCCTAAAGTCAGCCTTGAAGCATGTCTCCCAAAACTCTGCCCTTGGAGATACCTTTCAAAGTCCTCCTTGGTGATGAAGCATGAAGTTGAAGCCTTAAAACTCCGCCCTCCTTGGTGTCCTTCCAAAACTTCGCCATTTGGAGGGAGTATAAAACTCCGCCATGCTTAAGGAAGGGGCATCAAAGTCCGCCCAAGGAGAACACCTTCCAAACTCCGCCATGGAGAGGTGCTCAAAGTCCGCCATGTTTGAAGAGGTCTTCCAAAGTCCGCCATCCTTGGTGGAAGCCTAAAACTCCGCCTTAGTTGAGGTCTCTCCAAACTCCGCCCTATGGGATGATAGCTCAAAACTCCGCCCTATGGATGAAGTGAAAGGTGCTCAAGATCAGAAAAGTTCGCCTTGGTGATGGTCATAAACTCTGCCCAAGCAAGATGCCTAACTCCAAAGTTCTCCTCGAAAGATATGCAAAATGGTTCCTAAGTTGGAGAAGTTTGCCTTGTCAAAGTTGGAGGTGTTGGAGAAATGAAAAGTCCGCCCTCCAAGCTGCCTAAGAGAAGAAAGAAAGTCCGCCTTCCATGAGCTAAGAAAGTCCGCCCTACCTAGTAAACACTTCCAAGTGTGGTGTCAAAGAACCTAAAACCTCCGCCCTATGTAAGAGATATCAATGATGGCAACATGAAGATTGGAAGTCAGTAAATGGAGAGGTTAATATGATGCAATATGAAAGAGAATTGATGACAGAAATTTAGCCCTACACTTGGACATGCAAGATGTTTTCAAAGTGAGTGAAGTCCGCCCAAGGAGAGAGCCTCCAAAAGTCCGCCCTATGAATGGGATGAATGAAGTTTAAGGCAAGCAAACAAACATGATGATAGAAGTCATAAAACTCCGCCCAAGCATCATGTTAGAAGATGAAAACTCCGCCCAAGCATGAAGTTGAAGCCTCAAAACTCCGCCCTACTCTTGGAAGTCAAACAAAGTCAACAATAGCTTCAAAATCGAATTCAAATGCTAAGTGATGTCATCAAATCTTCCTAAAATTCGAACTTCTAACTAATTTAGAAAGTTGAAAAAAGAGATTTTCGAAGATCAATGAGCTGGGAAATCAAAATGGAAACTCGAGATTAAAATTGGAAAGAAGATATTTGCAGATTGAGGTGATCTTCAGACTGAGTTCCATATTAGAAACCTTTTGGAAGATGCCAATCTATAAGCCTAGTTCGAATTTATGGACTGAATCCAATTTAGAAACTTGCACAAGTAGAAGATTTTCGAGCTCAAAGAGATGACAACACAACTCGAAATCGGATGAGAAACTTTCCCAAGATTTAAGTTGAATTTAGAAACATGAGTGAGATAGTATTTGCGTGTTTCTAATTGTGAAATCAACTTCATTACAAATACATTCTTTGTTTCAATATTACACAACAAAAGTTCGAACTTTTTGAGCAAATTAAGAGCAAATTTCAGAGTTATCTTGCAGGTTGAAGGAGGTTCAAAGAAGGTTTTCTCAGGTTGAGCGTATTTTTGGAGGCATTAATCATCATTTCCAGCTTTGTCCTTCATAAACGCTGACAAATTTCGGAGTATAACCAGCTAATAGGAGGCAGATCATTCGGATTTTCTGAGTTTTTCTAAATATCTTTCTGTCTTCTTGTCTTTTTCTTCTCTCCCCATCGAAGGTGAAGTTGGTTAAGTGCAGATTTATTACGTTCTCTGAGTTTTCAAAATTCGTTGGAGATGATTTTTGTGGACTTGTTCAAGTTTTTAGTGAGAATAATCATTTTGTTGACTAAATGGAATGAGAGTTTTGAAGTTATAAAAGGTTGGAGAATTTACATGTGAAAATCCCATTCTCATGGCCAAGTATGAAAATGAAATAAAATCTCCAAACACTTAGCCGTTCGCAGCCTCGATTTTCTTTAATCAAAGATAGATTTCTAACTTATTTTCCTTTGGTTTTGCAGGTCGTAGGAGGAAATAGAAGCAAGACCATCATAGAGATCACAACTGGAGTTTCAAACCAAACGGAGGATTGAGGACAAGTTCACGGGCAAGGTTCATCTAAGCGTGAAGATAGCCAAAATCTGGCTAAGTATGGGAAATGTTTCACAAAGAAAATTCCAATTTCCTCAATTATGATGAAGGCATGGAGAAAGTCTTCTCCAAATTTTGGGGTATCAAGAAGGAGGGCATGATCACAACGAATGTCTGAACAACTTGATCCCATCATTTCATATTTGCAAGGGGTTATCTAGAGCTTTTACCCTCCTCCCGCACAACATAAATTGGCAGCTGAAGGCAGGATCGTCATAGAAAACACAAATGGAGTTTCAAGCCAAATTCAGAATTGAAGACAAGACCACGAGCAAGGTTCGTCCAAGCATAGAGAGGGCCAAAAATTTGGCTAAGTATGAGAAATACTTCACGAAGGGATTTCTTCTTCAAATTTGAGGCACTTGAAAGAATCTCAAGGCATCAAGAAAGAAAAGTTCTTAGACTTGGTGAAAATATAGAAAAGTTAAATAGATTTCCAACTTCTTGAAGGATTTCATCTCCTGAAGAAATTAAAAGACAAGCTCCCAAGCAGAATCAAATGGTGACAAGAAGGAATCAAATTTCCATACTTAGACAATTTCTTGACACAAATTGGAGAATTCAAGGAAGACATCCAACACGTTGAGGTGGCGCCTCGTCATCTTCCAACCAATCAGATTGTTCCAAGTCAGCATGTCGAGGTTCGATGAACCTGACTTATCCAGAAGCTTCTAGAAGGGCACACTTCACAATGCAACAACCATCTATTTTCATTGATGGTTCATATTTAGCAAGAAGGACAAGTGTCCCAAATGTAATTTTCTCATTGGTCGAGGGTAGTTAGTTCTCGTCCGTTCATTATTTTCTGAAAAACTATATAAGGCTACCTCCTCTCATTTGGAGAGTGTAAGGTTTTTGACATATTGTTGCGTGAAGGTCATTTTCGAATAATATATTGCATGTGCGCTTTCTCTTAAGGCTTTGTAATCCCTATTGTTTGAATGATTAGCATGGTTTCAATTTCCTCAACACTTAGTTAAAGTTAATTTAGATTTGCTTTCATGTTATTAGAATTGAATGAAGGATTTGATAAGTGTTAATTGACGGTGTATCTCCGCTCATACTTTTGGTGAATGGATGATTTCCATCTCACTGTGCAAAGTTAGTCTGAGCCTATCCTCTGTGCATCCCAACATCTCGATCATAAGCACAACCCATTGAAGATTGCACCGGCTTTGTGTAGTTGTCCTTAGTGTGGCAAAGCAAACTTTGGTTTCCTGAGAGCACCCAGTTGATATCGTCTCCGGAGTTCGTAGGATTAGATTAGCCTTCTCAAACCCTATCTCTTTTCTCCTTTTTGAAAGTCTAAATCCCGGAAAATCCCAAAAAAAAAGAAAGGGCCTAAAATTGCTAAATTTGTCTAAGTCGAACAGTTCAAAGACATTTGTTAACGTAAGTCCCCCTTGAGATTTTCAGCATACACTACCCAAGAAGCTATTTCACTAAAGTTGTTTGTTCGCACATATAGAGCTTGGAATCAGTAGTGATTTTTCAGGAGAGAATAGATACCTTCGAGTATCCTATTCTAATGTTTGGTAGATGATAAAACAGACACCAACATAACTATTGCCGGAGTAAATAATATAATTGGCTCCCTTATATCAGCCGTTGTTCCTGAAGTTTTGCCATGAAGGAAAATAAAGATATCTTCTTCGCGTGAGGAAGGAATCTGATGGTATTTATTTTCGTTCGCATTGGTCTACATTGGGTGATCCTGGCACATAACTGTATTCATCTGATAGGGGATTGTTATTTGAGATTCGGGTTGCGCGGCTGACCTTTCATATCGAGGACTTGTGACAACGATCATAGCGCTGACATTATCTGCAGCAGGCCGCACTTATAACTAGAACTGGGGCTATTCATGAGACTAGAATCATATTAAAGGGGTTACAGCTTCATCGTGGTCAATTGAAGGGTGCTCAGAAGTGAAGCTTAATATTGTAGGACAGCTCCAGGTGGATTGGCGACTTCCAATGCCAATGAAACGCTCTGTACTTCGTAGTCAATACCAGCAGACCAAATATGAGATCTGTATTGTTGTATCGCTGTTAGTTGTTTATATCTGAAAAGTCTGTATAGCTGAATCTTATTGATAATAAATGTTTGGTGTTCAATCTGAATGAGATTCAAGGTAAATTGTTTTTCCTTTTTGATCTAATTTTGATGCATGAAAGTACAACAATTTTGGAAAGCACAGAAAATTATAATTAGAGTGTGTCAGGGATATTTCATAAAACCCTCTCTACAATCTGGAAATGATCATTTTTAAGTCTGAGAATGTTGACACAGGTCTGGAAATGCAAGATTTCAGGTCTGATTTAATTCACTGATTCACATTCCTGCTGGAATTCACTTGGTTCTGATTTGAATTTGTCTGGTTAGGTGTTTAATCTGATTGAAAATCACCTCCTATCACAATGGAATTTGCTGATGTCTGCCCTTGAATTCGCATCAATTCTGCTTTGATCTACTGCTGGTCTCCTTCCTGTCACCTTGATCTGCCTCTGATTTCAATCATATCTGTCCTTAATTCGTTTTAGGTCTGCTTGCAATTTGCTCAAGAATGATTTGCATTTTGAATCATGAAGAACTAATGACTTTGATTTCTGTTCTTATGTGCTTCCAAACATCCATTTGCAAATTCCGCTAACCCTGAGATCATTTAATTTGGCCTTTAAAACTTAGAATTTTCTTCATCTTGTGCAAGTCGGCCAGCATAATTATGAACTTTATTTCTTAATTCTAGGTCAGGTCAGCTTAATTTGTGAATTTGGCCTTGCTTGAGGGGGGTATAAATAGAGGGTTAGCATTCACTTTCTCCAACATGCCTCACATTGCATTTAATCACTAATCTGCTATTCGCATGTCTGCTCTGATTTTGATCTGATTCTCACCTAGAATGAGGTTTTGATCTTACCCTTATAGCATTTAACATGTTTGAAATTAGCCCTCCTCCAACTAGGCCGACCTAGGTGTAAAAGATTTGCAATTTAAACTTAATTGTCTCAAGTTGAGCCTACCTAGACACTAACACTCCCTTGGTGGGTTTGAAGGGCACTTAAGGACAAACAAAGGGTGCGTTTGAGGTCCTCTTAAGGACAAGAATAAGGGCAGGATTTGAGGATGCATAGGGACAATGTAGGGCGCTAAATCATAGTATGCAAGGACAACTTTTGAGTGCATTTACCATGGTATGGAGGACAGTGTGCTATGGTGGCTTTCCATGGTGAAGAGGGACAAACCTAAGGTGCAAATTGGGTGAGTAGAAGGACAAAGAGAAAGGCGGTATTGAAGAGGTGTTAGGGACTAAATGCTGGGCTGGATTTCTAAGTATCCAAGGACAACATAAGGCATTCCTTAGGGATTGTGAGGGATTAAATGCATCTCAATGTTGGGCGCAAAGAGAGCATATCCCATGTTGCCAAGGACAAAGAAGGGTGCAAGTGAGGGCTAGTTAGGGACAAAAATTGAGCCCCTTCTTAATGTGATCAAGGACAAGGGGGGATGCCTGGAAAATTGCTAAGGGGAATCTATACACCATCCTTGCATTCCACACTTCATCCTTGGACATTGAATTCCAACTTTGAACTTCTATACTTGGACAAGGATTTACAAAAAAACTCCTTATTTCCTATGTCGGAAAATCCGACCTTCACAAGGAATTTTCCCTTTCAAAACTTTTCATCCTTGAATATTTCATCATTTATCATCACTTAAATTTCAAAATCTTTAACCTCTTGACAACTTTTCCTGACAACTTTTGCAACATCTTTTGCATTTTGAGTCTTTGACAACTATGACAACATTTTACAACATTGGCAACATTGACAATTTTTACAACTTTTACGACTTTTCTTGCTCTATGACAACATCTTGCACTCTGACAACTATGACCACATTTCTCAGTCTTGACACTTCAATCATGGTCTCTGGACTCAAAAGTTGAATTCTTGACTTGATCACATCATTGCAAAGGATCACTCAAAGCATTATACCCAGACTAACAAGAAATCACCCTTCTCACAAACAAAGGCTAAAGACTACAAAACTATTGCCAGGCTAAGCAACTAACCATAAACACTAAGATAGAAAGCGAAAAAAAAGTGGGGGTCCCCATTTGCAATGGGGCGTGTATGTTTGCAACACAACAAGATTCATCTTCCTTCATTTTAAAGGAATTTCTGTTTCAAATAAATTTTGTTTACTAGACTCTTGGTTTGATATATTTCACCAACCATTTCCATAAAGCATATGTGGTCTTTTCTTCAAAGACATTTTGTAGGATAGAATCTGCAACACATAACTGGATTGTACCCATGCCTTTCATCCATCATGTCCCACTCATCTTGATTGATTGTATAGGGTTTCTTTTCTCTTATTGCAGCCAACCATTTATATCTTTCTTCAAGAAGATTCTCTAGTTTCAGCTTCCACAACTCATAATTTGTTCCATTAAATTTTTCAATGTCCACCTGAGATGTAGATGCGGCCGTGATTTCCACACACAAATCTACAAAACAAGAACTCCCATTGCAACATAGAAAACCTTCACATCTCCGCTCAATAAACAAAGCTGGCTAGGTTTTGATATCAAATGTTAGAAATGAAGGAAACCACTACAATATAGAAATCTGAAATAAATATCTCAAATTGAAATTAAACTATAAAATATCAATAGATATTTAAACTAATATGAACCAGCAACAAAAAAAATCAGCAATATGCAAGAGCCACACACATAACACATAAATTTACGGAAAACTTTTGGGTAAATACTATTAAAGTAATTTGAAAGATGCTACTTGAGAATCTGATCCAGTCTAAAGTTTTTTTGTTTGCTTTTAAATCTTTGACCAGCGAATTGTTTTATTGGTTTGAGGTGAATTTTGATGTTTTTTTTAGTTTTGGGGGTTTTGCTTGCTTATGCCAATGAAAATTTGCTAAAAGAATGCAATACATAAAAGAAACAATTGACTGAAATAAAATTTTATAACTCAGATTTTATTGTAGCAAATTATAAATTCAAGAGAATGACTATTTAAGACAACTAGAGCCAAAATTGGCCTACCAAGTGTCCAACGCCTTGCCTGGATGAGCTTATTTTGATGCTGGAAGTGGTGCACAAAGCAATACAGGAGCCTCCAGGTGCTGCGAATTGTTCCAATGTGTTTTATTCTCCTTATATATAATTATCAAAAACAATTTAAGGAAGAAATAGCAGATCAGGTGCTTATTCCAAATTCTTGCCAGGGGTAACCTCTAGAATTGACCCTTTTTCCCCACTAAAATGCTGATGTAGCCCAAATGTGTTAAAACTTTCCTGGAAGAACCACTGATCTGTCTTTATTTGCTGCCAACAATAAATTTACACACAGATTTTTGAATCAAAACCCTCGAATTTATTTTATTGGCTTCATAGGAGAGGCAAAGAGGGTACGACCAGCATTAAAAGCACAATAACTGCTGGAAAATGTTCCCCAATCTGTTCCAATCTGCTCAAATGTGCTGTAGATAATTTATTCTTGCTGAAAGTATGAATTTTCCTCTAGATATTGGCCCCAAATGACTTGAAAGAGGATTCCTTCAATGCAAAGGTGAATTCGGTTTTCGTCCACACACTGAATAAGCCTAAGAGTTTTTCGTTTTCAACTTAAAACTTCAGTCAAGCTTGCTGCTGCAGAGCTCTCCAGGGAAGAAATTGTCAAATATCCAATGAATAATAAATAAAATGCTGCCCCGAATGTATTTTAAACATTCCTCAAACCCTAATTTGAATTTGAGGTTAGGGTTGTACTTTTGGCATAAAAAAACATGTTAAAATGTTTTTTTTTAATTAAAAAAACTTCCCCTAAGTGGTTTGACCCATTGAGGGTCTAATTCCTCATTAAAAGTGGCCATATTATTAAGTTATAACTTCTAGGGAAATGTGCTAAGGGGCCATTTTATAATTCATCATTAACTTTTATTAATCTCCTTTTTAATAAAGTTACTTTATAATTTTTCTAATTATAGAAAAAGTAACTTTATAATGAATTATTATAAAGTCTATGTAACTTAAGCTCACCAAGGCCACAAAGTGACTATGTATAGACTCCTCTTGGTAAAGCCACTCATCCCCTAGCCTCTGTAACTGCCTGCGGAGATGGCTAACAGGCAAAATTTATGCAACTGAGTGATCACAGGGAAAATGGGGACATTACATAATTATTGTTATATTTAATGGTCATGTTTGTAATATTAGAAACTTTTTGTTTCTCAGTTCATGATTGTTTTTGTTTTAGAAACATGGTCTTGTAATTTGTTATTTATGGAGCTTTTCGTCTCCATTGTAAATATCAATTTACCATTTCATGGTATCAGAGCCAAAATTTTTTTTTGGCAAGCTTTTAAGACAAAAAAATTGTGTTTTTCTTGAAGTATTTTTCAGAAGTTTTTTTTTATCGATTATAAAAAAAATAAAATCATGTTTACCCTCTGGGTGAATGGTTTAGAACATGCAGGTGGAATACTCAATGCAAAACAATAATGCCATAAATTCCAGGTAAGATCACGCAAATATAAGAGATATTATTCCATTCATAATCATGTGTTCTTTACAAGTTACCTTCCAAGGTATATAAAGGTACCGAGGGGGTGCGAGGGGCAACCGTCGCACCCGTAACTACCATCCCTCAGTTATCGAACTAACAAAGACAAATACTACTTAATTAACTACTGTTTTATTCTCGTAAAACATTACCGCCAACATCATCCCCCCCAAAAAAGAAGGTCGTTTGCGGACAACTTACAAACAAAATGGGGAATACATTGCTACAACAAAACCCAAAAGCAAAAACTAAGGGGGTGCAGAGGGCGTCCCTGATGAAGAAGGTGCCGGTGGTGGTGTAGTGGTGGAAGCCAATCGCCCACGCAGCTCGTACACCTGCTCAGTCCTCCTCTTCAGATCTCGTTCTGCCACCATCTGTCTCTCCATTGCAGTCTTAACCTTATAGGTTGCCTCCAACACCTCCTTATCCTTCTCGTCGATGCTCTCCAATGCACTAACCAATCGAGTCTCTAACAGAGCTCGGGATGCCCTTTCCTCTTCCAGCTGCACAACCAAGGCAGACTTATCTGCTACCAGAATGTCCATTGCTGTCTGAGTCTGTGCCAATGTAGCCTCAACCTCCTGAAACCTTGCAACTAGCTCCTCCCGAGCCATCATTGCTGCTATGTGCAAGGCCTCAGCGGTGGAGTCCATATGCTGTGTCCTCCTGAGCTCAAGATAGCCTTCTTGGAAGGCCTGCTCCACCTCTCTCAATAAGGACTGCATCCGGGTCTTGCCAACCCCCTTAGTGAGGCGCCAAGCCTCCAGCATCCCTAGGTTCTCCGTCTTTGGCCACCCGACAGACTCAAAACACCTCACAAACTCTTCTCTGCTTTCGGTGCGGGCAAAAGTCGATAACCTCTCCATCCGCTCGACCACGACGACATCCTCCTGGAGTAACGTAGAGATCACAAGCCACTGAGCTCCTAGAGTCATCTTGGCAATGAACTGTTCAAACTCTCTCAAACCCTACTGAACTCCCATAGTCACCCCCTCCTCTCTGTAAGGATTGGTTACTACATCCGCTCGGGGTGAAGCAACCCTCTGAAGCTCCCTACTAATGGGAGAACTCCCTTCGTCGAGAGCAATGATATCCAGAGAATGCATCTCCCTGCACGGAGATAGAGCGGCCTTGCCTACAGGTGCCACCGGTGTGAGCTGGTAGCGGCTCAACCAGGCACTAAGGTCATCCTGGAGGGTGCCTGCTTCCATCAGTACCTCTTGTATAGAACCCGACACACCCTGCTGAATGGAGGCCCCCGCACCCTCCAAGATACCCAGCTGCTCCACAGAGGCCACCATAGGAACTGCAGTAGTAATAGAGTCTGTGGTCTTGACCCTCGGAGGTGTCATAGCGATCATCACCTGAGACTGCCCAAAACCAGGTACTGGCATGGTGGTGACTGTACTGACTGTCCCCAATGACTGTGGCACTGCCAATTGACAAGTCTCTGGTAGGCGTGTTGGTGTAAACTGCACTCGAGCCAGATGCGATGCTGGAGCAGTACTCGCAGGTGTGGACCCTTCAATGCCCACCGATTCCATTACCTCCTCTTCGGGCAACTGGTCACCCCCTCTACCTGCCACTCGAAAACTCCCTCCGCTCACCTGTGAGGTGTCGATAGATTCCTCCCTGCCACTATCAGCATCCTCCTCTGTGTCAGACTCTTCTGTCTTGGACTCCGTTTTTGACATGGCGGGCTTCTTTCTTTTCTTGCCCAAACGTGCTTCAGCGCCATGTGCCAAGACATCCAAATGCGACTAGTAAAATCCGTCTCTCTCTCTAACTCTGTTTGTTCGCAACCTCCAAATCTGTCTCCCTCTACGACTTATGGCTTCCCCGCCAATGCTTAGCTTCAGGCTTCTTTCTCACAGTACGAAACAACCCCAACACTTACCGTGACTTCTCTGATGCCCTTCGCCCAACTCAAAAGTGTATTGTAGCTCAAAAATAAATTGGGAGTTTGGGGACAGTGCCCCCAGCGGGGTCGAGGGGCAGCGTCCTCGCGAGGTTTGGGGCAGTGCCCAACGGGGTCGAGGGGCATCGCCCCCACCGCCAACACCAATTTACAACCTTCAGAACCACATGGAAGTCCATGGCGCACATCATTTTTGTCGGTGTTTTGTTTCTTTAAGATACCAAAAACCTTCTTCTCCACTCTAAATTTTTCATCGTTCTGGCTCCAAACTTCATCGAATGATTTTTCAATCTGGTCGTTTTTTTTTTACCATTGTAATGTACCTGATGGCACCCCCAGCCATACAACCACCTCCTCGTACGGTCAACAACAGAGAGCACTGAAATTGACCCTTGACACATCCAACCGTACGACCACCTTCCCGTACGGTCAACACCCTCCTTACTGTACGGACACCCCTCCACCGTACGGACCACCCTGTACGGACAACACGACCAACCGTCCACCATACGGTCCTCCTTCCGTACGCCCAACGCAAGTGACAGTTCGGTGTTGCACAGAGTAAGGGGAAATAATTATACTTTGCCCAACGCAAGTGATAGAAGGAGATTTTACTTGCTGAAGAAATAACCTGTGGATTCGCACTTGTAAAAAGCAATTATGTTGATAATGAACGCACAACAGATTACACCGACTTCGACAAAAGCAGAATAGGGTGAGGAGCTGTCGGTGCAGTTTTTCTTTTCACGTGCCATCACCACTGTTTATCCTTGCCGTGCTGTGGTATTTTTTTCTTTCACCCTTTTTTAAAAACCGCCGCCGCCGTCGTCGTGCTCCTTCAGGCCTACGGTGGTATTCCACCGTTGGTGACCTCTGTCAACGATGGTTCCACCGCACGGTGGTCTCACCATGGTGGTTCCACCGTATGGTGGCCCCCCCAACGGTGGTTCCACCGCACAGTGGTCATTGGCAGTGGCCCCCCGACGGTGGTTCCCCCGATAGTGGAACCACCACACGATGGTTCCACCGTACGATGGTTCCACCATGGCCACCGATTTATTTATTTATTTTTTAATTTCCTAATCTAATTGTCCAGAGAGTCTTTGGCTCGGGTCCTGTGCCTCTGGGATCGCCCTTCATCCTTCTCGGTTTGCCTCGCCCAAGAGTCTCCCGCTTTGGTCCTGTGCCTCTCGAGTCGCCTGTTCGGCCTCTCGGGTCCCCTTCCATCCTCTCGGGTCCCCCTTCGGACTCTCGGGTGTCCTTCCGGCCTCTCGGGTCCCCTGCGCGCTTCTCGTGGTAGGGTTTCAATTTGGACCCGTTGATGGCAAGTCTATTTTCAATGGCCATCCGAAGACCTGGAACCATAAATTCTATAGGGACCACGGTCTCCTTCCCGTACATAAGAAGAAGAAGAATAAAGATTTTGAAGGCTGTGGCCTTCCACACAGGGTTCCAGTTATCTCCAACAAGGATGACCTTGGGATCACTTGCCTTTCCCAGATTTGTCTCCTTCAAATTGGCTTCTTGGTATTTAATAGGTGCGCCCTTCGGGAACTGGTGTGCGGGAGTGTCATTCACATAGGCCTCCCCTTCCTTGTAATCTTCGTATTCCGGAGGAAATATATCTGGTTCTTCCTCGATACTCAATACATTGCACGAGGGTGTAAACAATTCATAATCCTCCATTTGCCAGTGGAAGAGGCCATTCAAGGAGTCCCCATCATTGCATCATCGTATGACGAAGGAGGGACTATCTTCATTTTCTTCTTCAAACTGTGTTTTAGGCCTTCTACGAACCACCTCTTCTTGAGTCCGTCGGCCGGATGACTGTCCATTTTCCCAATTAGCTCCTTCAGGTGCCCTCCGTAGGCATGAACTAATTCCTTTTGTCCTTGTTTCGTTTTGTATATCTCCGCCACTATTTCATTATCATCCCGGAGTAGGTGGAACTCCTTCTCGAAGGCTTTCCGCAGCGTGTCCCATGTGGCCATTGCAGTTTTATCAATATCCGAGTACCAGTCGATGGCAACTCCCCGTAATGTTGTTGGAAATTGCGTCGTCCATTCGTCCTGGTTTGTGACACCATTAGCCGTCCATATGGTTTCGCAGGTTCTGCAGTGCCTTACGGGGTCCTCCTTCCTGTCGTCGGTGAATTTGGGCAGCTTCTGCCTATTGGCCATTGATGGGGGTCGTGTCCCTAGATGTGGCTGTGTCGTGCACCCGCGCCACTCCCTCGGATGTCGGTGGTGTTTCCTGTTTGAGTGAATGGAGGTACGGTGTTTTGTACCCGTGTGCTTGGTGTGATGGGTCCCAAGAGGGGGTCCTGTCTGCCGTGTGCCTGTGCCTCCTCCGCACCTACGGTCGTACGGTTGCCCTCTCATCCGTTCTCACCCTCGTCCTCTGTTCGCTTCCTTCGGTGGTCCTCCGTGCACGGTGTAAGGGATAAATTCCTGAACTGATCCCGGGTCTCTTCGACCAGATTTCTTTGTAGCGTTGTTTCTTCCAAAAATTCTTCGTAGTTTCTCACCCTACGACGTTCTGGCAACACGTAGAAATTTCCTTCGGCTTCTGCTCCTGTACTCTCCATGACACCTCCTTGGTTCCCTTTGGGCAACCCTTCGGTAGGTCGTCCTTCGGCAAGTTGCCTCAGCCTCCGTCTATGTTCTACTTGTTCCAGAATCAAGGCTCTCCGTGTGGCCTCCCACTCCTCACTTTGTGCCTTCTTATTTCTATCCTTATTTAATAAGTTGGGCATTAATTCCCGTACATCTTCATAAATAGCAACAACACATAAAAAATAGAACACTTCTTTATTAATTCATCCCGTCAGATACAATTTATGTCAGTAGTACGACACCATTATTAAAGTGTAGAATGTTCTTTATTCCTCTTGGAGGTTCAGGGTTCAATTTCCCCTTCGCCTCTTGCCATCACGCTCCGCTTCCCAGCAACGATTGTTTTCTTCGTACTGTCGGAGGACATGTTGGCGTCGCTCCTCACGGGCAATCTCCTTCAGGTGGGTTCGCTGTGCCAGTGATGCCTGTGCAAGCAATCAGGGGAGGTGGTTCATCAACCGATTCACTGCGGGGCTAACTTCCAGTGCGGTCCACACGACGCTTGTTGGGATTTCAGCCTTCGTGGCCTCTCTTTGGATGTAGGTCTCGATGGCCGCTTGAAGTAGGATTGAGAATTCGCTCGTTGCAGTGTCCTCTCCCTCGTAGAGTTCCGTTTTTGCGTCGTTGGTGCGTCGTCGGCCTCTGGGTTAATCTCACCAACGGGTAGGCCCATCGTGTCCATACGCCATCCGCTCCTTCCTTTCCCAAGTATGTCTAGGTAGCATCGCCAGATGTTTGCCCTCTGGGTGAACTGTTTAGAACATGCAGGTGGAATACTCAATGCAAAACAATAATGCCATAAATACCAGGTAAGATCACACAAATATAAGAGATATTATTCCATTCATAATCATGTGTTCTTTACAAGTTACCTTCCAAGGTATATAAAGGTACCGAGGGGGTGCGAGGGGAAACCGTTTTCCCCTCGCACCTGTAACTACCATCCCTCGGTTACCGAACTAACAAAGACAAATACTACTTAATTAACTACGGTTTTATTCTCGTACAACATTACCACCAACAAATCATGTGTCATTTCTCAGAAAATCAGTGGCCTTCTCTGGAAATTGAGGGTTTGCAAGATCATGGTATTTGTTGTTGCAAATCATGTGGGTTTGTGTTTGTTTGAATCACGGGTTTAAATCACGTGGGCTCTGGGCAACAAGATAGCGACTAGTTTTTTTTATTTTTTCTTCAAATCACGGCATTTTGGTGAGTTTTTCTGCAGAATGCAACCTCAATTCTGGCAAAATTGATGGTAATATCTGTTCCTTCTCTTTGAGCGAGGGTTTCTTTCTGTCCGTGTGAGGTTTCAACTCAAATCAAGTTGTGAGCTCTTCTACCTACACGAAAGGTTTTTTTTTGTTTTGCAATTTCTGCCTATGCAAAAGTTATCTTCTGCCACATGCACGTGTTGGGTTTGCAATCCGTGCATGAAGATTTTTTTTATTTTTGTTTGCATTAGCCCTTCTTTTTCCTCGACGGCTCCCTGTTTTTGGTGCATGCGGGTGTTTTTCTTCTGGTTACCGCAACCTCATTTCTAGGCATGCGTGAAGGGCTTGAGACGGATTTTTTTTGACAAAACTGTGGGTTATCTGCTGCTAGGAAAACTCAAATTCCGGTCAAAGTTTGGTGCTAACATTAGCTTTGACCTCATTCTTCATGCATTGGAAAACAAGAGGGATGGCATCATTAAACAAGAACATGCTGGAAAGCAATCAGCGCTTCAACAACAAAAGTTACAACATGTGGAAACCAAACATGTAGAGCTTCTTTGTCATGTCATTCACCAGCTTGTTGAAGATGGAACTGTGTTTTTGCAGTATGTTTCCAACTGTGCATCAGAATGTGGATATTCTAACCTAGCCTTTGAGCCTGGACAAGTTTGTAAAAGTTAGGGGGCAACTTGGTGTATTTAGTAGAATGACCATTAAGGGAGGGTATTGAACTAATTATTGTTAACTGTTATATTTAATGGTCATGTTTGTAATATTAGAAACTTTCCATTTCTCAGTTCATGATTGTTTCTGTTTTAGAAATATTGTCTTGTAATTTGTTATTTATGGAGCCTTTCGTCTCCATTGTAAATATCAATATACCATTTCGAAAACTTTGCCAAAAAAGAGGGCAAATTTTTATTATCTGCAAAGAGATTACAATACATTCAACTTCTTTCAATCTTGCATCTAATCCAATAGCATCTATGTCTTTGTAAAACTTTTCGTCATGTCTCCATCTCAAGTCCTCAATATATTGACTCATGGAGGCCCAAATACCACCATAAAGCATTATAATGGGTCAAAACAAGGTTCCAAAATACCATGGTAAAAATCCATACAATACTTATATGCTAAACATAGTCTCTTACATGACTCTTACACAATCCACTAATTTAGGCATGTCATACAATCCTTATACATAGGAGATACTCTTATAAGTTGTCGTAGACTATAGCTATGCAAAGATTTTCTTAGATTGTCATAGTTCCACAAAAATTAGCTAACCATTATTGGACCTTATCATCTCATAAATATAATAATTAAATAATTTTTTCAGTATTGGTGGCCCCCACATGAATGCATAAACAAATAATGACATGGAATAATTTATAATATAGGATATAGAAGGTGGATGGCACTTTAATTGTAACGTTGACTGCTTTAATTTTTTTAACATTAACCTGCAAGATTTCTAATGGGAATTATTTATTTTCCTTTTTCAATTTATAATTTTCCCTTTTCAATTTATAATTTTCCAAATTCATTTCACCCTGAATATTATATGTATTTGTGTGCATCCAAATTTGCATGTATCGATTTGTTTTCACTGTTGGATATTGTTTTATATGTGTAAATTTGTTGTTTACAAAATCAGTCAGCGACATTACTTGTGGTCTTTTCTTTGCAGGTACTCTTGCATCTGAAAATGTGACATTGGAATCAATAGAGATTTTCAAATCCCATGAATTGATTAACAAAAAACCAACTGTTTATTTTCGATGTCAAGGAGAAAAAAAGATTTACTTACCAGATGTAAAAGAAACAAATAATGTGTACACTTTTAAGGGAGAAGAATCATGGCAGGTACTGATGCTTTGCTTTAAGAATGCTTGTGTTTTTTGTATATGTGATATTCTACACTTTGTTTTTCTTTTAAGACAGTACTTACGTGTTTTTAGTTAAATGAAACAAAAACGCTCAAATATAATACCCAAATAATTTATTATATAATTTAATTCCTTAAATTAAAATACCGGAGCCAGAATTTCTATTCTCATAGGTGCTACTTCTCACATGCATAGAATTAAGGCCAACATTAACTTGCCTGTTTTTGTGCATCTCATATTAATAGATTATGTTTGTAAAGGGATGGGAATTTCAAGAAAAAGAGGCAAACAAAAGGCCAAAATTAGTGAAGTATGGCGAGCCCATTAGGCTGTTCAAGTGTGCTCAAGCCCAGATCTCTGATTAGGAAATGAGTTTACTTCTGCATAAAAACTTGTCCGTATTTAATTGAAGTATCACAACACATGCATCAATACTTAAAATTGAGACTATGATCTTTATCACATTGGTTAATCCTGCAACTATACATTCTTACTTTTGGCAGTAAAGGAATGGGGCTTTGCAGCCAATAGTTGTTGTTATCTTTGATACACTAGTGATTGGTTTTTCACCAAGAGGTGCATGGGAGGGTTAGCTAAGAATGCAGTCATTGATCACATAGATAAACAATGTTATGTGAAATTATGTTGGTGAACTGTGACTGTATTGACAGTACACATGGTTGTTCCAAATTTCCAGTAACTCCAATGTTATGTGAAATTATGTTGGTGAACTGTGACTGTATTGACAGTACTCATGGTTGTTCCGAATTTCCGATGACTCCAACCATAAAGGCTACTTTGTTGTCTGATGAATTCCCCAATTAATTTTTGTATTCATTGTCTTGGAGCAAAGTAGACACTTTATGTGAAGATTGAAGATACCATCTAGGAGGTTCACACTTTATGTGGTCATCTGTACTAACATGTATCTTTTCACTAGATACTATAAAAATTCATTTTATATTTACCTGGATTAGGATGCTCTTTCTGATAATTTGTTATGGGTTATGTGAGATTTGCCAAGATCAAGAGCTCAATGAAATGTACAAAATAGAGAGACAAGATATAGGACAAGAATAAACTGTATTCTCATCAATAGATAGATGATCAAAAGATCAATAGTTGTTACATACAATGAATATGAGCCTGCATATATAGGCAAGGCTATATGGATATGTGAGCACACAAACATGACATGTGGCTCAATAAGAAACAAGGGTAGGTAGGAAATAGGTGTGGTAGGTAGGAGAAACAATAAAATATTCCACATGAGGTGGATGACCCACCGAAGGTGGAATTATCACTCCACAATAAGTGGATATGATAAAGTAGTAACAAGATCACACCATAAAAGGTGGAAATTCTCCTACACACACTATCTGAAATATCCCAGACCAATTTTTTTCAATTTTTCAATTACAAAGAGTAATGCAACACACATCCGTTTGGGTTAGCACTTAAACCAAAACAATGCGGAAAACAACTTTAACCAAGAATGTACACCAGGATCCTGGGTTGGGCAAGGCGTGAGCATATGGTCAGAGGGTCTTAAAGCATTCGGAAAGTAACTCTAACCAAGAATGTGCCCAAGATGGACTAACATATGGTCAGAGGATCTTGGTGCATGCTGAAAGCAACTCTAACCAAGAATGTGCCCAAGATGGACTAACATATGGTTAGAGGATCTTTACAATTACAACTGCTGAAAGGAAAACTCGACACCAAGCATGTGCTTTCAAACCCAGGGTGGGAATGGAGCTACCATATGGCGGAGATGCTAAGAACTTAGAAATGGAATTAAATGTAAATAACAAGCGTGAAATGAAAATGAGAAGAAATGTTGCCAGTACTATTGTTCAGCTTACAATATGATAGTAAATGCTTGCCAAGATCATAGGATTAAGACTATACAATGCTGTAACAATATAGAAGGCTCTCCCAGGCTTAACAAAAATGATAAGTCCAAGAAATTCTACTCAAGGATCAATCTTAATATTCTGATTTATGACAGACCTGCACGTGAAATGCTTAATCAGCAACACATGGAATCACTAAAATGCTCATTACTCTCTCAATACTAGTCCAAATGACCCAAAACCAAAAGCAATGGCTTTCTATGAAGGAGGCGACCCAACCAGTACCAAGAAATCAGACATTAACCCAACAGATTATTTATCACGAACCCCAAGGCAATTCCCAGCAGTGACGCCAGGCAAGAATGGCGATTCTTCTCTATAAAATAAAACACTTCATATTAGAATCTGCAAATTTGCACAAAGGAGCGCCCAACCAAAACAAGAGGAAATATGCAATACCCAGAATGAATATGTTTTTATTTTGAAATATATGAGTGAAACTACAAATCTGCCCTGCTAATCGCGACTCCCGAAAATGAAATGAAATGCAAATAACTGAAATTCAAGCACAACTCAAGCTACAATGCAATCCCCACTACAAACCCTCACAACTACACTAAATCACCACTAGTTGCTATCTTTCAAGCAAGAAGCAATGCCAAGGCTAGGAGGCATTCATTCCTCAAAGCAACCCCAATACCATTCCGGCAGAGTAACATTACAATAGACATAAGATGCCAAATGAAGGGAAGAGGCCTCCATTTATAAGCTTAACAAGGGGTCTCTAGAGGCTTCTAGAAAGTGCGCCCTAATTTCACATTTGAATTTTCCTCCAAGAGATGGCGCCACTTTTAAAAGCTTAATTAACCTTTATTTTAATTCACTTCTCTTCATAAAGTTGGCACCCCTTTTCATAAGCAAGATTTTAGACCTTAGGAAATATTAAATCCCTTCCATGATGCGTCCACCCTTGAAGACCACTTTTTAAAACAACTTGAAGTGATGAAGCTAGGCCAAGGGGTCAACTTTAAAATATAACATTAAAACATAACATTATTTAAATGAAATGAACTTATCTCTCCAAAAACACCCCAAGGCCAAAAGTGACGAAGGCAACTGAACCAACTGAAGAAGAGAACCATCTGTGTCGAAATAATCAAGACCACTGCCAGAAATAGAATTTACTAAAAATAGTAAATTCCAAAAAGTGCTCGGAACGCAAAGCCAGACATACCACTGCGAAGCCCTTTGAAAACCTAGAAAGAATCCGCGATCCAAACTCTAATTCACGAGCAACAACAACAAACTCCAAAATTGGAAACCCTAATTTCACCCATTGAGTAGCCTACGGGTCTCCGAAATAGGCCATCGGTCAATTGAAACATTACGCCTGAGAAGGGGACATTACACTATCCCAATGTGGCACAAACACCCAAGTGTCTCATACCCAAACTACTATGAAATGCATTTCCTAAGTAAACTTAAGTAAGGTGTAATAATATCCAAGATGAATAATTATTTACACCAACACCCCCCCTTAAGTGCAACTTAAGAGAATGGACTCAAGTCTACAATGCAACTAAGCAATGCAAGATGGGTCCTAGCTACGAGGCCATCTTAGGTACCCATGTACAAATGCAAATGCATGCAAACCAATGCAATGAAATCTCTCACAAAGCGGGGAAAGAGAGAAAAACCCAATGGGAAAAAACCCTCCCCCAAAAGAGAGATGAAAGCTATACAAGAGAACTCTCATAGAAGTATGTAAGGAACAAAACCGCATGTGAAGAAAAAGTCCCCCCCCCCATATGAGAGAAAAAGAGAAGCGAGGTAGCCCCCCCTCAATGTAGAATCTGCACCAATGATAGAAGCTCGATGATGTATGAAGAAACTGCTCCACGAACGTCAAACAACATTCCTCCCCTTAGGAAGAAACAAAACCAAAGGTGTATCCATGAAGTCTCCCCAATCATGAAGGGAAGATGTATGAAAAAAACTCATGATGAAAGAAGTCTCTGAACACTGCTCAAGTGTCCCCATGTCGATGCTGAAAGATACCCCCTCCAAAGATGGTAAACTGCTCCACACTGCTGAAAAAGGCACTCCAAGATCTAGTGAAGATGGATGTAGAACAATGTCCAAAGACTCACATGTCTCCTCTAAACATAAAGAGACCTCCTCCAACTGTTGTACATAAGAATCCACAATCATGTCAACCTTGAAAGAATGATCATGTAGAGAATGAACAAGAGGGTGAGAGTGTTCCCTCGCAACAATCGAAGAAGGATCATCTTCATCAAAGAGAAGATGAATATCATCAATGGTGTCTCCCAAATCTACAATGTAGGATTCCACAAACAAACCTGCAATGTCTGTCAAGTTCTCATCCCTAGAAACTGAAGCTGGAAGACAAGAGATATCCTGCTGCACTGAATCACAAGAAGGCGAAACTGTCGCACTATCTGCATCATCAGGTGCAATAGGTGATGTGATATCTGTTACTGAAATTTTCATGATATTTACAATTTAATGGAAAATTTAAGTACCTAGGCAAAGATTATAGTCACATAAGTGAAATCTTTCAATTGTTTTTCAATTCATTATATTTTATACAGTTGAAAAGATTCCGAGAAGTAATCTACAGAATAAATTTTCTCTCACACAAGACCGTGAGAGTGATCCTTATTTTCCTATGCAAAGGAGAAGAACTAAATTAAACAAAGCAAATGCATAGAGGAGATAAGAAAGGAACCAGCCATTGCCTGGGGGTATATGGCTGGCATAAGTCTGCTCTCGAAGTCGTAGGTCTGCATTTTCGACATCTTTTCTCTTCCAGTCTCCTCCTTGTCCTAAAAAAGTCAAAAGTGAAGTAGGTTAGATCAAAAGATCCAAGAAATGACTAAATGCCTACTGATCTTGCCTATACATTTGCATTATTTAATCAAGATCCCCATGACAGAAAAATAAACATCTTGGAAGACAAATAAGAAAAGGTCATTCTCATTGCTTGGAGAATTTGTGTTTTTCTAATTGTTTGTTTAATGTGCAGAGACAGGTAAAGAATTGCAAATTTCAGAGATTTTATTATGAGTGGGATTAAATGAGGCTCCCACAAGGGTTGAGCCCAACTCATAGAAACTTTATGATTGTTCAGAGTGTACTTTCAGGTATATGCGAAGCATAAGATAATGTAAAGGCAGCCATGGAGATGCAGGCAGAGATAGAACGTAAAAAGAAAGCCCAAGTTCTGAATTGTTCCAAATATGCAAGCAAAATCTATAAATTCAATACAAATTGCAAGAATTTCAGAGTTCAAAAGTAAAAACTGAAAAAACCACTCACAGAGTTGTTCCTGAAGAATCAACAGAATTGCCTATGCATTATGAAGAGATTTTCAGATTTCAAGAAAATTTCAGAAGTTAATAAGAAAAGAATTTTAAAAGGTGACTGTTAGAAAAATGGCAGAGATTTCTTCTTCAGAGATAGACAGAAAATGGAAAACTCAGAAATTGGCAAAGTTCTGTGCGTAAAATACCCACCAGCATAGTTCATCTAAAGGGAGAAAAGCAGAGATTTATTCAAAGGGAAATTAACAGAGATTTCTTATCCATAAAATGCAAACAAAATCCCCAAATTATGTTCAAATTACAGAGATTCTTTCTTGAAATTCCACGGAAAATGGAAAACCCAGAAAATTGTAGAGAGGGTTTCTTTAAAAATTTGCAGGATTTTGTACAATGAAACCAAGTATTATTCCATTTACTTTTTTCATCAGAAAGGAAATAATAAGTTTGCAAAGTTCTGTGCGTAAAAACTCATTAGCAGATGTTCATCCAAGAGAAAAAGTGCAGAAATAATACGAAATTGACAACCCATCAACATTTTGTGCTATGAAGATTTGCAGAAATTTCGTGCCAAAATAACAGTTTTATTCTTAAAAATTATTGTTTTTCCTTCTTCGAAAATATTCAAGTATAACCTACAGTTTCTGTTCGTTTCTAAACAAATATAAAGGAATTTCAGAGTTTCATCGAATCCAAATGTGCAGAGCAGACAAAAATGAAACGGCAAAGGTCATCACACAGGTTCCTTCTAGAAAATACAGAAAAGCTTCCTTTGATAATGCAATTTTTTCCAAATAAGGGAAAATGAAAAATGTAAAATATCGCTAGCAGAGTCGTGCCAAACAAAATGCCAAGTTCGCAGTTTGTAATCAAAGAAAAGTTTTGCTGAGAATCATCGAAAATACCTCTCATTTTTTGCAAAAGATGGAGCAATGCCGTGGTTTATAATGAAAACCCTATAATTTCCAACGCTGGAGTAGACCGAATCAAGTCATGGATAGCTGCCAGTCGAAGAGGAGTTAACACACAGATCCCAGTTTCCATCTTCATTTCAAACCCTAGCAGCTCGGCAAGTTCCTCTTTAGCGAAAGTTACAAATGCAAATGAATAATAAACTTTAGGTTTTCATCGCCTTATTGCCTTTTGTTTTGCTTTTGCCCATTTTTATGGGATTGCATTTCATTTATGAAATGCGAAAGTAATAGATACATGGTGGTCGAAGTTTCCCCAAATTCCCACTTATGTATTAAGATATCTTTGCCTAGCCGTGGGGAGGCTTTAAAACCCCTAAGTCTTTTAAAGACTTATAAAATTTAAAGGATGTAAATTAATTTTTATATTTATTTATTAGACTTTCAGTTGAGCACCAGTCATCTTATCCTTGCCTTTGGAAGGATCACTCAAGTAGACTTTCAGTTGAGCACCAGTCATCTTATCCTTGCCTTTGGAAGGCTTTTTGCATAAAGGAAGGAAGGATTTCAGTTTGAAGGGGTTCTGGATTTTTTTCTCAAGCCTAGCTGAGTTTTCTTTCTTGTAACCCATTTTGCAGTTCTAACAGTAAATTTCAATAAAGATATCAGTTTATGCCTTCTCATTTCTAAGCTATTTTTCATTGTGTGATTGAGAGCAATTTTCATTTTTGTGTTATTTATCAAATAACCTTTCCTGAAGTTTCTGTCTCATGCATGAATCATAGGTCATGCATTGTGGTTTATCAATTTAATTGTTTGTGAAAGTCATTTCCTTTCAATTTTTCTGAGCAATGATCCTTTGCATGAAATACTTTTGTGATATGAATTCAGAGATGTTATATGTGTAAAACAGGTGGATTTAGAAGAGTTTTTCTGTCATTTTTCAGATCATATGGTGTATCACCCTATTTAGGTTGTTAGTTTTCCTTTCATCCTTATTTATTCTCTCTCCCTTTTCCCCAAAAGTTTTTTCTTAAAATCTTGTTAGAATAGGTGATCCATCGGTATCAGGAACCGGCCTATCCGGAGGTCCAATCATAATAATAGTTTACCCATAGACTTATGATTGTTCCCATGTTATCCCAAAGTGCTAGGTTTTAATAGCTTAGTTTTCGGGTGCACTTTTGGGCCTTAACAATATCAATAGGAGGAGATGAAACACAAGGCTCAAGAATGGGGTCACATGTGAGAATCCCCAAGTTCAAGTACCCAAAGTTCTCAAAATCTGAATCATCACAAGAAGTGTGACAATCATGTGTAGAATCATCATATGTGAAATCCTCATCATCAACAAAATCTGAAAAGGAGTATAACCGAGATGCATGATCAACCATCCCAGTCGCAATGATAGCTCTAGTCTCCAAGTCTTTAATGAAAACTGACTCAGGTGTGAACTCCACAATTCTCTTAGTTGTGCCATGTGTGATTTGATAGATGGAAAGGAGATTGTTTGTCAAATGGGGTACACACAACACATCATTGGAGGAGTTATCCATAATGGCAATAGTTCCTTTCCCAATCACATCCATGTATGTATGATTGCCCATCAAAATCTGTGCCATAGTGCAAGGCTCAAATGTAGAGAACATAGACTGCGAAAATGCCATATGATGAGAAGCCCCTGAATCTAGAAGCCATCTCCCTGAATCATGACTTGTAGTAGCATAAAGAGCTTTTTCTTTTCTTGTCCCAAAAGAGTGAGTCTTCCCACTTGTAGAAGCCATGAATGCTTGCCCTTTTCCTTTTGATTGTGAGGAAGTGGAAGTTGATGAATCATCCTTCTTGTAGGCATTAGGCAAATCAATGTTGTGCTTTTTGAGGATGTGTGTGAGCTCATCAATCTTCTTGGAATGGCAACGACGCTCCTCACGACCAAACTATTTTACAATAGGCACAAGTAGGTCTCTCCCTCTTTGGTGAATTGTCCCTCTTGGAAGAGGATGAATCTCCTTGTTGTGGAGAAGGTGATGCTTTGTCCTTAGGCTTTGATTGCCATTTCTTCTTGTTTGAGTTGTCCTTTCTTTGATATCCTTTGTTCCCTTGATTTGCCACTAATGTTTGAGACTTAGAAGCCTTAAAAATGCCCATGCTTATCAACTTAGTTTGTTCCATCATCAACATTTCAGTGAAAACATCAAATGTAGGCATTGTGTAGCTTGAACCCGTTGTGATCCTATGGGTTTGGAAACTAGAAACAAATGTTGCATATTCTTGTGGAAGCTTGCCCATCAAATTGAAGATCAATTGAGTATCCTTCTTATCAATGCCACAATCCTTGAGTTGTGCCCTCAACTCTTTTGCCTTAGTGACATAATCTTGTATAGTATCAAAGTTCTTAGGATCTAACATGGTGAGATCACTATCAATTTGATATCCCCTAATCTCATCAACTTGACCATACAAGTCTTGAAACTTTTGCCAAGCATCCTTGATTAGAGTAAATTTCTCAATATGAAAAATGAGATCCTTTGATACATACTTTCTTAAGGTACCAATTGCCATGATATTTTTAGTGAGCCAATCCAAGTGACCAACAGGATCAGCCTTAGGATCAACGGGAGCAACAATAGTTCCATGACCATCAATATAATGAGTTAGTCCTTTTTCCATAAGTTTACTTTATGCATCAATTTTCCAAGTAGCATAATTATGAGGATTTAAGAGAGGAAACTTAGAAGAAACCATAGCAGCAAAAAGGAAGGACCACAAGAGCACAAAAGCACAAGAGACACCCCCCCAAATTCAATCAATCAATGTACCCCCCCAAAATGATGATTTTGGCACTTTATATGTAGTGTGTGTACAATAGGCCACTTGCAAACAATGGCAAGGTGGACTTTTGATTTGTTTTACAACTGCCCCAACAGGCTGAGAACTACAATGCAAAAAACTAGCAAGATAGATTTATGCAATACAAGTGCCAAATTGGCCAAAAAAGACCATATGATGAAAGTACAATTTCTACCCAAAATTGCTGCAGACTGATAGCATATTATGAGACTAGACAAAAAATTATGCACTTTAAAAAAAAAGGCACCTGAAAAGGAGTTCGTACGAGCCCAAACGAAGTCTGAGAAGTTGCAGAAACGAGGATTGGACATGTACAATCACCAAAAACTGAGATTTCTAAAAAATCTGTCCATCAAAATCATAAAATAATGCCACCACGAGAAAGTACACGAAATTCTAGCCCATTTCAAAAATAATTGCACAAAAAAGGAGCAAAAATGAGCAAGATATGGCCATTTGAAGTTGAACTGCAAAATCAAAAAGCTCAACGGAGGGGGCCTGCCAAATTTTCAAAAAAAATGTTGATGTCAGCAAGTCACGAGCCTAAATTTGACTGATTTCTAGCCATCGCGAAAATTTCACCTCCCTGCTGGCTGGGCGTCCGGACCGTACAGACTGACATGTGGCGCAATCAGAAAATGCCAAGTGTCGTACGACGATGACGTGGCAAGTACATTCAGGCTGATATGTCGTAATGACTGTGCGTACGGAAATGACGTGGCGCTGATGTGGATTGTTGCATTGGTGATGACTATGCAGGGTTGACCGGTCGATGATTGCCACGTAGCGCCTACGTGTCGGAGGAGGTTGGATAGGCGGCAGGAGGGGCCGCCGGTGAAGTGGCATAGGCGGCCGATAGTGGAGGTCCTGGTAAGGGTTGCTGGGAGAGAGTAGGCTGGTCGGTTGCTGTAGTTGTCGGCGGCGAGGGAGCTGGGACGGAGGTCCGGGCAGAATATTGCCGGGAGTCGCTGGAAGAAGCAGCGGCCGATGGGCGATAACGCGGCAGCAGCCATTGAATGCGCTGGTTGTCGGGGAGGATGCCGGGAGTGCCAGCGGGAGCTGCCAGAGATTTAGCTGAGGAGTCAGCGCAGAGGATGAGGGGTGGCGGGGCCCCAAAAAATGTACGCCCTGCACTTAACTGTGCGGAGGATGAGGGGTGGTGGGGCCCCCAAAAATTCTTGGAAACGGCCACCCGGACGCAATGGCAAGGTCGGATCTGGTTTAGGACGCCTCCAAAAAATGCTGCTCCTCAGATCTGCCTCTTGACGTCGTAATAATACCTCTCAAGGACGAATCAATGACACTCTAATGGCTCTGATACCATGTGAGATTTTGCCAAGATCAAGAGCTCAATGAAATGTACAAAATAGAGAGAATAGATATAGGACAAGAATAAACTGTATTCTCATCAATAGATAGATGATCAAAAGATCAATAGTTGTTACATATAATGAATATGAGCCTGCATATATAGGCAAGGCTATATGGATATGTGAGCACACAAACATGACATGTGGCTCAATAAGAAACAAGGGTAGGTAGGAAATAGGTGTGGTAGGTAGGAGAAACAATAAAATATTCCACATGAGGTGGATGACCCACCGAAGGTGGAATTATCACTCCACAATAAGTGGATATGATAAAGTAGTAACAAGATCACACCATAAGAGGTGGAAATTCTCCTACACACACTATCCCAATGTGGCACAAACACCCAAGTGTCTCATACCCAAACTACTATGAAATGCATTTCCTAAGTAAACTTAAGTAAGGTGTAATGATATCCAAGATGAATAATTATTTACACCAACATGTTAGATGTGTTAAATGATCCATCCAACATTCGACTTCTTTTTAGCTTTTGTAGATGATTAAACCTGAATCCATTGATAATAAATCTAGTGCTACTGCCAAGTCTAGCATTTTGTGTAGCTTGCTCAGATGCAAGGAATTCAAAGGGTCTTGTGACTCTTGTCAAACAAAGGGGGAAGTACAAGCACTTAACATTCTTTTTGTCTTGTAACCATGATGGAGGAGAAGAACATCTGGTGCATGACATTTAGCACAGTTGTAGCATCAGTGGAAGACATAAAATAGTGAAATTTGGTGTGTTGAAGAAATTATTATTAAAGAAAGCCATTCAGATTTCAACAAGGATACATTGATTGGAGATACACTATATTAAGTTGAATTCGAAAGGCTTGCTTTAGGCAATGGGCATTGAACATTTCAGGGACGTAATAGGTTGGCTTGTGGCTACCTTAACTCTTAATAAGTTATATGATCATTAATGTAGTCTTATATAGGTGGTTAAGTTGGCCTGGGTGGCATCCAAGGCATAAAGTTGAAATTGTAAGGCTTGAATTAGTCAACGGGCATTGAACATTTGAGGGACATAATAGATCGGTTTGTTGTTGCCTTATCTCTTGACTAAGTTATATAATCATTAATATAGTCTTATATAGGTAGTTAAGTCGGTTTGGGTGCCATTTAAGATTCCAAGGCATAAATATGGCGTATATAGGAGGTAGACGTTAGTTGATATTATCATATTGAGCACTGTGTTCTTATTGAAGACTATTGGAGCTATCCCTCTCAAAGTGGATTAAGACTTTGCCCCCATGAAGTGGCATATTATTATCAAGTATGTGCAGCATATTTCCTGTTATATTCTTCTATTATGCAAGTTGTTTTATTACACTCCTTAGGTAAGGCTTAACTTGTTGAGTTGGAGAAGCAAATAAAAAATGAAAAAATATAAGGAAAAAGGGCTGACAGCAGACTTAAAGATGTAGAGTGTTACTCTCATTAATGTTATAATGAAGTATTAAAGATAAATAGACTAAGAAAAATAAAGTCATTATGAGGGAAACACAAATAATTTAATCCTCAATATGTGTTTGCATGTGTAATGTTGTGAACAAGAAATATATTGCAAACAGAAGTCTCGCATTCACAAAAGACCATTTTATACTTCTGTCACTTAGCTACTTCAGTGGTATAAGGTTTGGAAAGGTTTTCTGCTGTGGTCATTCGATTAATAATTTCCTTTGTACTGAAGTTAAAAGTAATTTTAATAATAGTATATTTGGTGCTAGAGGTGAAATTACTTCCATATTTGTTTTCTCGCTATCCTAATTCTGCTTCCACGCATCACACCTTCACAGGATTGATTTTTTCCTTGAATTTGGGTCAGTTCATTCAACATTTGATATTTTTTCAAGAGTTGAAGGTAAAGTTAAATTTTAGTGGTGATAACATTGGTTCCAATGTACAATTTTTGACCTGCCAACCACCACTGGTATTGTTTGGGTGAAATTGTATCAAACCTGTAGATCAACATTTTTCTCTTCTCCAGAAAGTACTTAAAAAATTATGTGGTTCATCTTTGGTCAAGAAAACCTTTTGTCAAATCCAACTTTTGAATTTTGTTATCTTACTGATCAGAAGTAGATTATTGTCATAGGAGGTTACATTTTTTGTGAAAAAATGTTCAAATTGTATAAGAAAAAGGAAGGAAATTACATCATAGAATAAAGCAGCAGAGACAAAATCGCTCTCATTCTGGGAAACATAGATACAATAATTACATGTTCTTTCAACTCCATATCCATCCTAAAAATTGACCTGAAATCCACTGAACATAACCACTTAACAACCTATGAATATTGAGCAGCACAAGGGCACAACCAGGGTTATCTCTATTGAAGACCGTTGAGTACACGCAATGATATCTTGTAAGAATACCATCGTTGATCTCATCGAGCGCATGCCCAAACGTTACAAAAACAGGTAAACACTGACAAATTGACAGGTGGCACTTAAAAAACATTGGAAATTGACTTATTAATAAGAGGCTTGCATTAGGCACGTCTGCTTACGGTCATTGATGTGGTTCACATGCAAGGTATCTCGAGGCCCAAGGGGTGGAGTTGGACTGTTGAGCCATTGTCTGAAACACTGGGACAGTCCAGTAAGTTTTCTGAGCTTGTGTATGTTGCTGTTGCTCACATGAGTAGCTTGTCTGTTTGCATGATAGTGGGTAATTATTTGTTCAATACATTGCTTCAGCCACAAAGATTTTCATGTGGTCGTACTGTTGGTTGACAGATTTGTCTTTATAAAAATAAATTGTTTCTGACTCTTATTTCTGCAATTAATAAAGAGTGGGGTATGCTTTTAACCAGAAATCAGAAAGGTATTCAACACTTACTTGTAACCATGATATAAATGTGGTAAGATTTCTTCTTGAATAGATTCACATGAATTCTAAAATACTATTCCAATACACTGATTGAAAAATCAATGAAAATGTATATAGATTCCAGATGAGATATTTTGCCACTCCGAAGGAAATAAATGCTTTTAAATGACTTCCACATTTGCACAGGAGAACAATAACCAGAAAATCAATTTTAGCACACAGACTAACAAAGTATTTCAGAATATAAGCATTCAGATTTATAACACAGACTCGTGAATCTTCCTTCAAATGGACAAAAAATTTGTATTTCTTTTTCTTGATCTTAAGATAAAAATGTGTATCAAGTAGGGAAGAATTGAGATCCCCTTCAGTGTCTCTCCTTACTTATTTTTAGACCCCCAAATGTGACTGTCAACCAAATATTTAAAACAGTTTCTTTAAAATAGTTAAAGTTTAGCAAATTAAAAACATAAAAACATTTAAAACATCTCATTTAGAAATAAAGTCATTGTTGAGGTGGCACGTTCTGGGGGTCTTCCTCGACTCCACTGTCTGGAGCCTGTTTGGCTACTTTTCTAGCCTTGTAGTCTGAGTGCCTGAGTGATTGCTGGCATCTCTGTGTGTTGAGGAATAATGACGTTCTTTGTCCATAGCTTCCAGAATGTCTTATTCCCTCTAATACTATCTAGTTTGGTTGTGTAGGCTTACGGATGATCATCATATTGTGCCAAGGCTGAATCAATTGTTGCCAATGTGCTCATGTTATCTTTGCAAAATACCTGTTCACAGAACAGTTTGTCTATGCCCTTTTCAAATTCACCTTTCAGCTCTTCTACCGTTGCATCTCCAGCATTGTCTTTCTTCTTCAAATATACTCCAATGGCTGAGAGCCCTTTATGGATATTAGATTTAATCTGATTGCAGTCCTTCAATAATAATTTACTCTGCTCTATTAAATTTTGTTTCAGGAACATACCCTTCCTCTCTATGCTCTTTCTCCATGTTATGCATCTTGTATCATCAACACTTGGGAGGATTTGCTCAGTAGCTGCTTTATCCATGCCCAAGTCTAAGAATCCTTTTGGTTCTTTATCCACCTGCTGCCATATAGCCTCTTCATGCTTGGTATTTGCAATTTTTGTATCAATGACCTTTTTTAGTGGTCTAATGTGCGAATAAACTTTCCATATATTTTCAATAAATGCACCTCCCTTATCTTTAATATCTCCTACCCATTCTTTAGCTACTCTACCATATGATCTATACCTTTGCTCACATTACAACTCTACTCACCATTTCTTTCTTGGCAGCTGAACTTGGGTCAAAAGAGGAACTAGCTTGACTTACAGGCTGAGGAGTTGGTTCAACCAAAGACTTCAAACAATCAGAAAGGATTTGCATTAGATTCTTCAATTCATCCTTATTGTGCTTGCCCTTGGTTGTTCTTTGAACCAGCTTTGAGGTAGTTACTTGGAAATTGTGAACATTTCCATCATTGCTAGATGGTCCCAAGCTAATTTTGGTCATGTTGGAATTGCTGAAAGTGGCTTGATTGGGCTCCTTTTGAGAAAAGGGATGAGCTATCTCAATATATAAACCTCCAGTGCTGCTATTCGTTGATGTGTTTTTTAGGACACCTCAAACACAGAATAAAATACTAAGTATTCTATCCTCTCTTGAACGAAGAAACCTTATAGGCTAAGACAATGTGATCAAATAAGGCAACTCTATGGTTTACAATGCAAACAATCGACTTTAATGCTCGGGATAGACCCAATGATGTATTATGTGATATTGCTGGAATCACAAGGGGACTTACGTTTTGAACAATGCTGGAACGTGAAATCTCTACCATCTCACTTAGGAAATAAAGATAAAAGGGAATAAGGGTTGAGAAAGCCTATGCTACTTCTAACAATGTAAGAAATGACTGTTGATTTGGTGACATCAAACAAAGCTTTGCTTCGCCATGCGGGAACAACTACACAAAGATGGTGCAATCTCCTAGGGATGAGCGAATGATTTTCACATCATCTATGCACACCAACATTATGAACAATGAGCATATAGCAATTGAAGTTAAAATTTTAATCAAGTTTAGTCCAACTACACACTGCAATTTGCAATTAACAAACTCCAAGTGGTATGAACATTAGGCTTCACCATTCATCAACGATAATGTTTTCCATTCAACTAATTAAGCAATCTAAAACTTGAGAAGTAGAGACCATCCAACATGTTGAAATAGCACACAAGATCCACCATAACTTCAATGAAAATAGTATGTTTATTACAACAAGCCTTGGCAACAATCCCCTTTCTTCTTGTTGACGATTTTTCTTGCTACTCTCAACTCTAAGGGAAATCATAAAACCTAAACCATGGGACCAAGGAATTTAGGTTGATTTTTCAAACCTATCCACAAGTTGAGGACAAGAAAACACAACAAAACAAGGCTTAAACAAACCTTCTTCACTTCCAGATCCACCGAACTCAGGATGGTGTTCCCAATTCACGGATCTGCATTCATGATAAATTCACTTTTGCAACAACAATTGCAGACCTCAAAGAGTGGATGGTTCTCAAATTTATAAGTAATGGGTGTTCATATTTCACCATTCTCAACTACCAATCTCATACCCTTGGAATAATTCTGAGAACAAAACTAAACTACACCTACACTAAGCAACATGAAATTAAAAGGTGTTAATAATCTGGTTTTGTTTCTGAAGATTCATCAATATCCAGAATAGACCAGTGCTTATTTCTAGGCCACAAAGTCAACCACAAATGTATAACAGATTCCTACAAACAATTCCATGTATACTAGCAGGTTTCGTAACTGTTAATACCTTATATTAACAAACCCACATATGTAATCATGAAAATCTACTTACAGATCCATACCAAGTATTCAATATTACAGTTATATATTTAAAGCCTTTTAATTCTTCCTTTGAAAGAATGCATTAAACATATAACACAAGATTCAGAAAAAGCCGAAATGACAAACTCAAGATGACTTGTAAATTGAGCTAATGTAAAACTGAATACATGACAATGGAGACAATTTCATAATCTTTTAAAATCAGTACACAAACTGATATCATTCATCTATATGGAAATCCATTATATTCTGTGACTATTACTCCGTGCTATCCTTTGTTGACACCAAAAATCTCAGAACCCCTACCTATGGCCATGATATTCCTTTTATAAGACAAGGAATGCATTAAGTTACCGGCTGTTTACATGTGGCAATTTCTCGTTTGCCATTGATCCACTCTCAAGAGAAGATTCCTCCAGTCAAAAAACATGCTGCCCCTATTTTGTCCTCGAGTGAAACCGCTAGGCCACTATGGAAAGATACATGAAAGCTTTGGTGCATAAACCCAAAAGCTTTCGAAGAAACAGATTACCTGTTGGGCCATGCCACTATCACACATGTGTGGCACTTGATGTGGAGAGTTGCCAGGATGCAAGATTCTCGTTGCATCCTCTGGTAGGGGAGAGCTTTGAGAGTTGTGATCAGGTAGGCATGCCTAACTCAAAACTCACACTCTCAGTGTTCTCACCCAGCACCCTCTCCACAGTCCAACCTTCATGGGGGGAAGTGTTGTGGCCTTTTTCACACATTGCCCCATTGCAAATGGGGACCCTCTCTTTTCCTGCTTTCTAGCATTTTGTTAGTATCCTGTGACCTTTTGCTGTAGTTTCACCAAGCCTTGTCCAGTTCAGAACATTTCAGGCCCTGATGATTGGAAGTTAGTTTTTTGCAAGCTATGTGATTCCGAAGTGTGAACACCACCAGAGTGCTTAGAGAGGCCAAAGGACGAAGATCGCAATTGATTTGGACGAATTTGGACAACTTTCTATTTTTAGAAAGTTTTCTTTTTTGCTTTTTCCTATTTTTTAGGAAGTTTCGTTTTTGGCATTTTTAGCCCAATCCCCGGTATGGCTATTTTTAGAAAGTTTTCCCTATTTTTTAGGGATGTCTGCTTTTTGCTTTTTCGGGATGCAAACCTAGGGTTTACACTTGCACCACTGACCTGCTTCGACTGGAACTTGAAAATTCCAAGTTTTGACCTAAAAAAGCTAAATCCCTAGATTTTAGGCTTTTTTCTTTTTCGGGATGCAAACCTAGGGTTTACACTTGCACCACTGACCAGCTTCGACCAGATCTCGAAAATTCCAAGTTTTGACTTAGAAAAGCTAAATCCCTAGATTTTAGGCTTTTTGCTTTTTCGGGATGCAAACCTAGGGTTCACACTTGCACCACTGACCAGCTCTGACCAGATCTCGAAAATTCCAAGTTTTGACCTAGAAAAGCTAAATCCCTAGATTTTAGGCTTTTTGCTTTTTCGGGATGCAAACCTAGGGTTCACACTTGCACCATCGACCAGCTTCGACCAGATCTCGAAAATTCCAAGTTTGGACTTAAAAAGCCAAATCCCTAAATTTTAGGAAGCGAGATGCAGCAGATGATCCACCTAAGCACGGATTTCAAATTTCAAGTTAATCCGGTTAAATTAGATTAAACTGTGAAATTTTGAAATTTCTTCTAAGTCTCACTAACAAGGGTTTTGAAGTGTTTCTGCAGGTTCAAACCCCATCATGAAGGTTGAAAAGGCCATGAAGGAGCCTTGCGTGAAGTCCGCCATGCCTTAGGAGGTTGTGTGGGTGCTCTCATCAAAGTCCGCGATGCCTTAGGGAGGCCATGTGGGTGCCTTGCCTAAAGTCCGCCATGAGTCTGGAGGTCACATGGGTGCCCACTCTAAAGTCCGCCCCACCTAAAGAGACCATGGAGGAGCAAGGGTTGAAGTCCGCCCAAGGCTGAAGAGGCTATGTGGGTGCCAAGCTCCAAGTCCGCCCTGCATAATGGAGGTCATGTGGGTGCTAAGGTTAAAGTCCGCCATGCCAATGGAGGTCACATGTGTGCCTACTCCAAAGTCCGCCATGGGTTGAAGGGGCCAAGCCAAAGTCCGCCAAAGCTTAAGAAGCCATGAAGGGGCTAAGGTTGAAGTCCGCCCAAGAGAGGTCACATGGGTGCTAAGGTTGAAGTCCGCCCCACCTAAAGAGACCATGGAGGAGCAAGGGTTGAAGTCCGCCCAAGGCTGGAGAGGCTATGTGGGTGCCAAGCTCCAAGTCCGCCCTGCATAATGGAGGTCATGTGGGTGCCAAGCTCCAAGTCCGCCATGCCAATGGAGGTCACATGTGTGCCTACTCCAAAGTCCGCCATGGGTTGAAGGGGCCATGAAGAGGCCAAGCCAAAGTCCGCCAAAGCTTGAGAAGCCATGAAGGGGCTAAGGTTGAAGTCCGCCCAAGGTTGGAGAGGTCACATGGGTGCTAAGGCTAAAGTCCGCCCCAATGCCTTAGACGAATTTTCACTTTAATGGAGGCCATGTGGGAGCAAGGGTCAAAGTCCGCCCCAATGCCTTAGTCAAATTTTCACTTTAATGGAGGCCATGAAGGAGTTCTAGCCAAAGTCCGCCATACCTTGGAGAGGTTGGCAAAGTCCGCCAAAATTTGAAAAAGATTGAGATAAAATTCGAAAAATCAACCTACACATGGAAGGTCAAACAAAGTCAACATGATGTCACAAAATCCACAGAGATTTCAAAATTAAATCCAAAATGAAGAAATATCTAAATAAAAAAAAAATCCTCAAAATAAATCCAAAATGGAAAGTTTTTTTTGAGAATATTGAGAGAATATTAAAAGGTTATTGAGATATTAATTCAAAATGGAAAGTTTTTTTTGAAAGGGAATATTGGAGGATTAATGAATATCTTCAAACTTAAATCAAAATGGAAAGTTTTTTTTAGAATTAGAAGTATGAGTTGGTTGATTTTAGGGGTTTTGCTTAAACCTTGTCTACAAATACTTCATTATCAAATTCATTATTACACCAAGAAGTTCAAATTTACTAAGGAGAGCTTAGTAAAGTATGTCAGTTTGAAGATCATTTGGAGGAAATTCTAGATATTGCTGGAAGTGGGATAATATTTTTGGTAGAAGGCTTACAGATTTCTGGAGAAAGGCATCTTTTCTCAATTTTCTCAATATTTTGGAGAAAAGTCTAGCCTTACTCCTATCCAAGTCAGAGGTGAAATTAAAGTTGTGAATTTCTTGAATATTTTCCAGAATTTAATAAATGATTTTTTTTCGAAAATTTTGGAGAAAGAAAATCATTTTTTTTTGGCTAAGTATGAATTTTTTTTGAAAGTTTTAACACTTGATGGTGACTTCAACTGACCTCAAGGCTGAGGGTCTGGAGGTGAAAATTCAATTTTTGTGGCTAAGTATGAGAGTGAAAAATGGAAAATTTTCAAACACTTAGCCATTTCGTGGCCCCGTTATTTTTTTTTTTTCGAAATTTTGTAGGAATTTTCTAACTTAAAGTTTTTATCATTCATCTGCAGGTCTTAAGCACCATGAAGTTCCAGGTAGATAAAGATGCTCCTCCAGAGTTGAGGATGACTTCCAAGTGGAAGAACATCAGCGACACCAACCTCGGACACATCAATCTGAGGGAGTTTAAGAAGCGAATGTTTGGTCTGGACAACCTTGTGCCTACCACCATTGCGCGAAAAATGATGAAGAGTGGTATCGTGCACACTGCCGGCTTCCTCCCCACCATGCAGTGCAATGAACTAGTAGTTGAATGTGCCAAACACTACAACCCCATCAGTAAGGATATTGTTGCACCTGATGGAAGAGTGTTGGCGAATGTTAGCAACGAGGCCATCAGAGAGGCCTTCAGGATCCCTGAGTACCACAACGCAGTATATATGACCAAGGACGAAGCTGACAGTCTGTACCACGATCACCTGGAAGAATATGATGCCTTAGTTAATGATTCCTGGCTAGACAAGCTGAGGAAGGGTGCCTCCAAACTCCAGAGAAAGAGCCTAGTGCGAGCATACTTCAAGGAGGACATGGGGGACTGTTGTGCGTTGCACACGCCCCCTGTCGCCGACAGGGTCCCCCTTTCCAGTTTTGAGTTTTTTGATCGTCATCCCGAGAATTGAATCAGAGTTTCTCGTATCTCCTCGAGCGAGTTCGTGATCAGTCCGTAAGCTGATCAACGTTGGAGTAGTGAACCAATGAGCCCTTTTGACTGATCTGGCTTTCGGGCGTAAATACCGAGAGTTTGTTCCAAAATTTCAAAACTTAACATAATGCATCTCCTTTTCGGACCCCAGGTCCGAACTTGGCGAAAGTCAAGTTAAGGTAAAAAAACGTTATGCGCTCCTCTTTTTGGATTTAAGTGTCCGAAAGTGAAAATTCAAAATTTAAAAGCGTAAGGTGGAATTCCATTTTCGGACCCCAGGTCCGAAATGTCCAAAATCAAGTTATAACAAAACGCGCATCCATTTCGGACCTTAGGTCCGAACTTCAACAAAGTTAAAGTTTTTTTAAAAAAGCTACATAAACACCGTTTTCGGACCCTAAGCTCTGAAAAGGGCGAAATAAGTTTTAAAAAGCAAAAACGCACACCATACATACTTCGGACCCTAAGCTCTGAAAAGGGCGAAGTAAGTTTTAAAAAGCAAAAACGCACAACAAAACGCATACTTCGGACCCCAAGCTCCGAATAAAAAGGGCGAAGCAAGGCTTTAAAAGCAACCATATTAAACACGCGCTTCGGACCCTAAGCTCCGAAAAAGGCAAAGTTGGGTTTTTTAAACATAACAAAACGCGCATTTCGGACCCCCGCGTCCGAACTTAAACCAAGGCGAAGTTAAGTTTTAAAACATAGTGCGAACGACGCGCATTTCGGACCCCCGCGTCCGAACTTCAACAAAGGCAAATAAAGTTTTAAAAACATAGCGCAGCATCCATTTCGGACCCCCGCGTCCGAACTTAAACCAAGGCGAAGTTAAGTTTTAAAACATAGTGCGAACGACGCGCATTTCGGACCCCCGCGTCCGAACTTCAACAAAGGCAAATAAAGTTTTAAAAACATAGCGCAGCATCCATTTCGGACCCCCGCGTCCGAACTTAAACCAAGGCGAAGTTAAGTTTTAAAACATAGTGCGAACGACGCGCATTTCGGACCCCCGCGTCCGAACTTCAACAAAGGCAAATAAAGTTTTAAAAACATAGCGCAGCATCCATTTCGGACCCCCGCGTCCGAGCTCCAACAAGGCGAAGTTAAGTAAAAACATAGTGCAAACAACGTTTTCGGACCCTAAGCGTCCGAAATTCCAAGATGAACGTTTAAAAGCAAAACATAGTGCGATTATCGTCTCCAGACCCTAAGCCTCGAGCGCTGGCAAAGGCGAGGAAATTAACCCTGTGAGATCGCATTTCGGACCCCAGGTCCGAACCTCGGCGGGGATGGAAGCTGAAGGCGACACAATCATTTTCGAACCTTAGGTCCGAACACAAAACGAAGGCAAAGTTAAAAGCCAATGCGATCATCTCTCCCGACTTAAGCTCCAAGCTTTAATGCAGAAAGCGAAGTCCAAAAGCAAGCGAAACTTTAACGCAAAAGGCACAGTTTGTAACGCGGAGGCCAGGGCGAGCACACCCGCGAAGGTTAGATTCGAAAACCTCCAATTCGAAATTCGAAAGGAACTCTTAAATCCGAAAGCAAGGAGGTAAGACACCGCATCATCCTCCCATCAACCATTTAAAATTCAGGTTGTTAGACACAGAACCATGTGAAATTAATAAATCCTCTTTCATCTTCCAAACTGCGAAAATTTAAACAGGAAGGATAACCGTTGGGATTCAAATTTTGCAGGGTCATCCGCTCGCCCCGCACGACAAGGTCGGGTAATCACCCATCATTCGCTCCAATCAGGTAAGTACGCCTTATCGCGTACGGTCATTTAAAATGTGTGAATCAAATAGGCAAAATACGCAAAATTTGAAATGCTTAGAGTCTGCATCTCCGTCATTCGAACATCCAAAATTTAGGATTCATACCCGAGGTTTGACCGGAAACTGCATCTCTTTTCAAAATTCTCATGTTTTGCCTTTGTTAAAATTAATCAAAAAAAAAAAAATTCGAGAGTAAGAATGCTTAGTCATGAATCTTCAGGAATATGATGTTGTAGAAGTTAATTAGATTGTTAGCCCAGAGTGATATTTAAACTAATCTCGGTCTGTTGAAACACTTCTGTTATTATCTAACCCGCATCGTCATTCTCGAGTCACCTTGTAATCCGTGTCTGGCTGTGCAGGATAAATGCCTAAATCAGCGGCAGAATCATCAAAAACACCCGCTGCAGCAGGTTTTCCTCCAGCAATCCAGAACTATGAGTTAGTAGTGGAAGCTGCTCGGCATTACGAGCCAAAGTCCAGATTAGTGCTTCTGGAAGATATCACTATTGCCGACTTCTCCCCTGAGGCTATCGGCGATGCATTTGATATCCCCTTTCCAAATAATCCCATAGCTACAACAATGGACGAGGCACAGGGGGCGTATGATATGAACCCAGCTCGATGTAGGGCACTAATTAACGAAGAATGGTTCAAAGAAAAAAGGCCTTCAAGCACCAGGATTGTGAAAAAGACCCCCAGAAGTGACTTTCATAATGAACATGGTGATATGGTCACCTTACTTAGCCGAGTCATGGGACTCCCTAAGTCCAACTACTTTGAAGAATGGATGTTCTATTTTACAGAACAGGTCTTTGCCGGAAAGTCTAAGTTTGACTGGGCTCAGATCATAAGTGATAACATCCATGCTCAGCTGATTGAGCTTGAGACAAAGAAGTATTTCACCATGACCTCCTATTTGGTCTATATGTTCGCAAAGAACCAGCCACTGCCAGGATTAATAATGAAAGGTGAGATCGGGAATGGGCCTGGTCAGGTAAAGGTTTATGATTGCTACCCGCAGCTGCACTACCAGGATATAGCTCAAAGGGAAAAGAGCAGCCCGGCTTACGCGGTTGGACAGTACGAACGTGTCAACGACGCCTTCACAATGCGCCTAGTCAGGCTAATGCAGGGAGGGTTACACATAAGGCTCTCGGAGCAAGCTACCATTTTAGTGCAGAGGTATGGGGCCTGGTTTATTCAGTTCCCAAGATTCTCCTACATCCGAATTGCTGGCTTCGAAGGTGCCCCCCTTCGACTTCCGCGGTACCCAACCGATAAAGTAGTCCTCATGGAAGTGGCAAGGCAATCACGCCCTGCCGGCGTATTATTACGAGAAAGCAAGCAGGCTGGATTCGCATTTCCAATGATCATAGGCAACCATGATGTCCAATTGAGAACTCCCACCCTAGCAGAAGAATCCCTTGCAGAGCTAGCTTCTTATGGCCTACAGGAACATTTCCCAAGAAAATGTTTCGATCATGACAATTTGGCAAAGAGAGCTTACGGTAGGCGCTACAGAGCAAAGGAGTCAATTGAAGATTACTGGAAAAATTGCTCCGATGACTACGAAGTCAGGCGACGGGAATATTCTAGATTGAGTGTGCAGCAAATGCGACTCTTTGAGTACCGTCGGGTCCCGGATCAGCTCACAGACTCGGGGAATTGTCTCCAAGTCCGGGAATTCGAAGCAGTGAGGCATCTCTTGCCAGGCGTCGATTGGTCTCGAGACCCAATCACGGATTTCGAAGCAGTCATGACAGCCCCGGCAAGATACACAGATCAATGGTTACAACACCAGATCGAGAGGCTAGTCCATGAAGGGGTCCAGTTTACTTACCATCTGATGGGCAATTTCGACTCTCAGTCTTCCGAAGATGAAAGGACATCAGCTGAAAAACCAGAGAAAAGGAAGAAAACTAAGGCTTGCAGAGGGACTCGGACGTCCAAGAGAACGAGGAGGGAGAAGATTCCCATAAGAAGGCCAGAGACCGCTTCATCTTCAGACCCCAGTTCGCCCGATGGTGCCATAGATTTGGATTGCATACCTGCTCCGCCTTCCCAGAGCGACATAGAGGCATTCCAAGCCAATGATCCTCCTGCTCCAGATATGCCGGACACCGAGCAAAAGGGTCCCAATCCGACTAAGCTGGGTGCCCAGATGGAGGAAGGAGAAATCCCATCCACCCAGGGGATCGAAGTGCATGAACCTACCCAGCAGAGCCGCCATGAATTACTACTCCTCCATGCAGCCAAGGACGACTCAACTGTCGAAGGGGAACAAAGAACAGACAAGATCCATGAGCTCGAGGGAACCAAGGAGCCACCATCACAGGAAGATATCAGACAATTATTCAGTGAGATAGGGGAGAACTCAGATGCAAACAAAGAGCTTCCTCCTTCTTCCACCCCTCCGATGGCGGGACAGCTGTTAATTTGTGATCAGCCAGTTGAAAGTATGGGAGCACAAGGTGCTAACTTAACCCTATCCTCAACCCAGACAGTGCCTCAAGAATGGCTGATCGCCAGGGCTCAGCGTAGGGCCGCCACCAAGGCGCCCATCGACCTTGAAGACATCTTCTCACGAATGGATCAAACAAAAGTAAAAGGGAAGAAGAAACCGAGAACATACTCTAAGATAACCAAGGATGGGCAAAGGAACCGCACTCTTCATATTGCTACCCCGCCCGTAAACAAGCTAGCAGATCAAATAACCCTTGCAGATTATAGCATTACGACTGTCCCCATCGGACGAGCTACAAAAGAGCAAGAAAAGGAGGAATTTAAGGACTCGGTGCAAAACATACTCAGACAGCTCGAGGAAATCACGGCTGAAAAGGACATGTATCGAGCCCGTGCTGAACAAGCCGAGGGATACATCGATAAGCTCCTACGGCCACTACACAACCCCTCTGAATCCCATATTCCCCCAATGGCATTGGCGCAGAGGACCACAACTGAATTTGAAGGAATCCGGGATACCGCAAAGGCCGTTAAGGAATGGGTGCAAGACATCAAGAAAAGGGGAGAACAGATCCTCAAAGAAGTAAAGGAAATGGCTCTCCATCGAGAGCTCACTCTCGTCAGGTTGTTGGAAGTAAAGAGAGAATCCCTTCACATGCATGAAGTAGCGGCCTCTACCCTTCCCCTCCTAAGAGCTCTTTTCTGGACACATACACAAATTCCCACACTGCCTGACATCTTGAGTCCCCATAGCATCAGTGTTCTCAAGGAATGGTATTGGACCGTCACCATGAAGAACGATGCCCAGGAAATTATTGACAAAGAAAATGACGCGTGTGAGGCGATTCTGGGGAACATGCAAGAACTAGGCAAGACCATCCTCCGATCAATGGTTTCGGGGTGGATAAATGACCTGTCCGACAGTGTAATCCGGCCGGATTGGGAGGGAAGATTGGGAGCAGATAAGGCTTCTTATTCCATTGAAGACTTAAGTTTTGCTGGTCAGTTCCATTCAGACATATTATGCTTCGAGCGTAATCGCTCCAGCTGGAAGGACGGTTTAAGGCACGTGGACCAGTATCTCGAAGGCATGCAATACAAAATTCGCCACCCTCCCATGCCACCTTTTAATCCCCTCTTCCAATTATGCATCAAGTTTCAGGAATATGTCCGCGAGGAACGAGCAGCAGGTCGTGATTTATGGCGAGAATACCTGCATGGCGAAGACCAGTTTCTGCAAAAGGAATGTGAAACCAGAATAGAGAAAGCAGTTTCTCAAAAATGCTTTTTTCCCTCCAAGTCTTAAAAAGTGCACTTTTGTCCCAAAAGGGTGACAGTTGACTTTTGGTCAACATATTGTAAAGTTTTTTTTGTGCACCTCCCCTTTTTGGATTATTTCAAAGTTGTAATTATCCTTTGGTAGTTATTGCTCCTTTTGAGTAGTTGTAGATATTTATCTCCCTATTTATGAGTGTGGGTCCCTCTTTTTGTAAGGATGAATCTGGGCCACTTGTTTAGATTAGATCTTGGCCATTCATCCATTTTTGGAAACCTATTTAAGGGGACTGGTTTTCCTTCATTTAGGAGGAAGTTCTTGAATTGTTGCGAAAGCTCTGAAGAAATTTTGCAGGAATTAATACAATGGATTGAAATTACCTTCAAATTTCCTTGTGAGTGCATGGTCTCCTTCTTCATTTAAATTAGAAAGCTTTTAATTATGTCTGTTCATTTTACACAGCAGTTCTTACCAAGCATCTGATAGAATCTCCACAGTCCATACCATTAGAGGATAGCTGATTGCTTTTTTTCCTTTCTGCATGGTTAATCTGGGCTATTTTATGATTCAGTTCGATTATCAAAAGCACACATATCATGAATATAGAAGTTCTAATATTGTATTTGGTAATATGAAAATCTGGTTTCTCCTTTGAAGATTGCACTAAGTTTATGCAAACATTGTGTCTGAATGACTGATGATGCTTAACCTGGTTTCCTGGAGGTGTCTGTCTGCTTGGGTAAATCTGTTGTCCTAGTTAATATTTACTGTTCTCTCTCGCTACCCTTCCTTTCTTTCCTCCCAATTTTATCCTTTTTTTTAGAAATCCAGTCTTGCTAAATCAGCTTCAAATAAATCAACATCACCTGAAAGAAAACCAAAAGAGGTCCCTGGGAATTCGCATATGAAATTACTAATCAAACGTAAGCCCCCTTGTGTTTCCAGCATAAACACATAAAGCCACTGAGAGATCCCGCAGTCAAGACCTGACAAAAGAAACCTTGAGGTAGTCTCCTTTGATCAAACTTAGAAAACAGCATTAGAGACTTCCTTATCTCAAGAGAGAGTAGGATAATCAGTCGGCTATTCTATTCTGCGTTGGCCGTATGGAGTTTGCAGCAATGCGATTTCAGACACGTCAACAGAATTGGCGCTAGAAGGAGGGCCTCCGAGCAGTCTAGCTCAAAGATCATATTAGACAACTCACGCTGGAACGAATTGGGTCTTTTTCTCCTAAAAGGTTCGAAAGAGTCCAAAAATCAAGCCCAGAACGGGAGAGATTTACTGGTTTTCAGTGCTATAGACGCAAGGGTTATCGCCAACCTTCAGACCCCAGTGAGTCCAGCTCGGCGAATCAGCAGTCCGCCGTTCCAGGGAGTTCAGTTTTTACGGTTCCAGTGGTTACAAATCTAGTTCCTACTACAACACAGATAACTCAGCCACGGATGGCGCACAATCCACCTGCTCCAAATGGTGCCACATGGTTGGTAGACAACCCGTCACCGCTGATTTTCCCGGCTTACCATGATATGCCCAAGAGCCCAGACAGATTCTGTTCCGTTTTTCATCCAAATGACCCAAACAGGACAGCGGAAGAGCATATCAAAATATTTGAGGATGCGTTGCGCAATAGGCGAATTGAATACGCGGATGTTGCATGCAGGCTTTTTCCTTATTCATTGGGGGAAGACGCATTTTACTGGTTCATACATTTACCGGTATCCTCTATCGACTCTTGGGAAAAGTTGAAGGCAGCCTTTACAGGAAAATATGGCATCCCTATAACCCCCACGGAGCTGTACAGGCAATTTGTGGAAGTCAAGAGACAGGAACACGAGCCTATAAGTTCTTTCAACAATAGGTTCCATAAGGCCTTCACCCGATTACAGGATCCGTATGTGGTGAGTGACGCTTCGGCAAGGGAAATCTACTATTCAGCGCTGGATTATTTAACAGCCATGTTCGTCCGACAATCACACCCTGCGCCAACTACACTAACTGAGGCCTATGCTAAGGCCATGGAAATTAGTAAGGGGCTAGGCCAAAATATCGCCGGGCCCTTGATGCAATTAGGCCCCCCTGCTGCATCCAGCCAACTCCAGGGAATTACTCAAGCTTTGACCCACCAAACGCCCATTTTAAACCCAATCCCACAACCGGCATATCAGCCTCAGCAGCCCACCAGCCAACTGGTACTTCATCCAGGACCACCTATAGCCCAAATCCTCCCTAAGCAGCCTATCTATCTGCAAAATACCACTGTGTCATCAAGAACCCAAGAGGAGAAGGATGAGATGCGGGAACTGACTGACCAAATGAAAAGGCTGTCCTCTGAAGTTACTCATCTACGAAATCAGAATAATCAGTTGCAAAGTAATCAGAGGAACCAACACCAGGGCCAATATCAGAATCAAGGATATCAAAGACCCGCAAGGACATGGAACACCCGTCCCAACAACGGAGGAGTGCCTACTCCGCTCGACAATCCGCCAGCATCGGAAAACAGGCCAACGGACATGGTATTTTTGGCAGAGGCAGCGCTTTCTAACTGGTGCAGGTTACACAACACTAATCAGCACTCAGAGTTACAATGCGACGAATTTCAGGTTGCTGCCAGCATATTCCAACGAGAGGTGGAAAACACAATGCCTCAACCAGTGCTCCCTCCCTCTGGATTTGAAGTAGTGCCGTCACCAAGGTACGACACTGCACTTGTTCTAGAAACCTACATTCCCCCATTCTTCTTCCCCAATCAGGATGAAAACGAGGTGGCTGACCCGAATCAGCCCGTCGATGTAAATGCATTTCAGCAGTACCAGCGCGCAAATCGGGGGTATTATAACAATAACAACCAAAACAGCAACAGCAGCCCCTACACCACTTCCACACCTCCCAAAGACATCCAGGTCCCTCCAGATCAGAATGCTAGTAATAACCCAAGTTATCCAAAGGCATCGCAACAGTACGCGAGCCAAGGGCAGCCCCAGAAAACCCTACCCCAGCCAAGGATGCTCATTCCGCAGAACCAGCCAATTACTGTCACAAATCCAGGCTCTAGTGATAGGTCATCCAGCAACATAGAAATTGCTAAGCTTGGCCAGTTGGTGGCAGATGAGTTCAAAAAAATGAAAGTCAACTTACCCTTTTTTGAACTAATGAAAGTCTCCGAAGTCAGGGACATGGTCTTGAATAGTCTTAAGGAACCCACACCTACTCAGTCCAAAGGGATGGACGATCACCCTGGACAAAGGATAGTACAAGGACAACCCCAGAAGATCAGTGGTGAGGTGAGAGGACCAACAACTCCCAGGGATGCGACAGTGAATTATTCTGCACCACCTGAGTTCCAAAATGATCCACCTATGGAGGCCGGCTTTGGAGCACGTGCACGGGGAAGGACTCAGGATATCTCAATCATGAACAATGATACCATACCATCAGAGCCTACAATAAGCTTGTTCACCGAAAAGCTAGAACCCCCCCCTTTTTTATTAACTCTCCGAATCTTTGGTAAGAACTTGCACAATTGCCTCATTGACTCGGGAGCTTCAGCAAATGTTATGCCCTTGTCAGTATGCAGTGCTTTAGGCTTGACCCCCACCAAGACTAACCGAAAGGTTACCCAGTTGGACAAATCTGAAGTAACTGTAGTGGGCGAGCTAAACAACATACACATGCAACTAACAGCTGATCCACGTATTCAGATGTACATCGACATTCAAGTGGTGGACATCCCAGGGGCCTATGGCATGTTACTCAGCCGAGATTGGACCCGCGTCCTCAACGGCTGGCTGCATTCTAGTTTCACTCACATGTGGCTACCATGGAGAGGGGTAGCAAATCAGATCCGGATCGAGTCCGAACCTCGGCTCAAGCTGATGATTACGGAATATAATCAGGCTAATGAAACCCTATTCTTAGAATCAGACCTGGGCACATATAGGGCAGACGTCGGGTCAATGAACGAAGTCCTATTGGTACAATGCTCAAACCCAGTCCAAAATTTCGGACAGATTGCGGAGAGTTATGATAAGGAGGCCCCATCGCCAGAAGAAGGGGAGTTATTTAGCAGCCTCAGGGAATTCTTCTGTAAATGTGAAAGACCAGCGTCCCAGCTCAACTATCAAGATTCTATTGCAAATCTGCTCCTAACCGGTTGGTGCAGAGTTCACAATGCTGCCCATTCAGAAACAACTTGTTCACTATGCAGGTCAGCGTTGAGTCAGGCATGCAAGAGGCATTCAGAGGTGCTACAAACTCATACTCTCAGACCGGAGGCCACCACACCCCCTGAGCGGCAAAAGTATGGAATTACAGGTTCGGCAACCGCGACCAGCAAGGTTACCAGCCCAAATCAGACTTGGACCTTAAGGTTCGATGGCTCTAAATCCAAGAGAGGGGCTGGAGCAGGGGTAGAACTGATAAGCCCCACTGGTGAAACCTATTTAGCTTCCTACAGACTACAGTTTCACTGCACCAACAATATAGCAGAATATGAGTCTTTAATTCACGGTTTGCTATTAGCCACTAAAAAGGGAGCCCAGATCCTGCATTGTTTCGGAGATTCCGAAGTAGTAGTCAGGCAAGTTCGAAGACAATACACTTGCCACGACAAGAGACTCAGCCTTTACCGTAATCGCGTGTGGGACATAATGGAAAGCTTCGATGCTTTTAACATCAAAACCATATTCAGGTCACAAAACCAGGTCGCTGATTCGTTGGCCCAGGCCGCAAGCACGCTTGAGCCACTATCAATGCAAAGTTTGAAGAAATTTACAGTAGAGTTAGCCTCAGTTCCATCAGTCCCAGACAACATTACCAATTTTCAGGTGTTTAATGATGACAAACACATCATCGACTTCATTACAAGCTCAGATGTATTTGCAACTCAGATCATAGATGAGGAAGAACCCCAAGAAGCCGAGATTGACATAGAGGGGGTCTTAAATCTCAGAACAAATACGATTCCCAAAGGTATGGTGCAGTTAGAACGAATTTTCGACTGGGACCAGCTCAAGTCTCGCAAAGAGGGCACTGCAGAAGGAGGCGCCTGTGATAAAATCAATATCGGCACGCAAGAAAATCAAAAGAACGTGCTGATTGGCAAAGTGTGTACGCCCCAAGAAAGAGACGGAATCCTCAAAAATATGAGGGAATTCCCAGATATCATCGCTTGGGGGTATGAGGATCTCAAAACCTATGATACATCTGTAATAACTCATACCATACCCCTCAAGCCAGATTCAAAACCTTTCAGGCAAAGACAGCGTCCAGTGAATGCCCTCCTCGAACCATTAATATATCAAGAGGTAAAGAAGTTGCTGGCTGCTCGCATCGTCTTTCCAGTACGACATTCTACCTGGGTCGCTAATCTAGTCCCAGTAAGAAAGAAGAGCGGGGAAATCAGACTGTGTGTCGATTTCCGTAATCTAAACAGAGCATCAGAAAAGGATAACTACCCGCTGCCCTCCCTTGATGAAGTCCTGCAAACAGTCAACGGATCCCAGATGATGTCCTTCTTGGACGGTTACTCTGGGTACAACCAAGTAATGGTCGAATACGAGGACCGACTTAAGACTGCGTTTACCACTAAGTGGGGGATATTTGCTTATCGGAGAATGCCCTTTGGTTTGATCAACGCAGGGGCTACATTTCAACGCGCCATGGACATTGCATTCAAAGACCTTATAGGTCGCTGCATCATTGTCTATATGGACGACTTGACCGTTTTCTCCAAACAAAGGGCAGATCATGTGAATGATTTGCGAAAGGTTTTCCAACGCTGTCGTCGATTCGGGATATCCTTAAACCCAAGGAAATGTATGTTCGGAGTGACCGAAGGTAAGCTCCTCGGCCATGTTATCTCAGAAAAGGGCATAGCAATTGACCCTGATAGGATCAAGGCCATACTGCAAATCAACCTCCCTGCAAGTAAAAAGGAACTTAAGTCATATTTCGGAAAGATAAATTTTGTTCGGAAATTCATAACTGGGTTCGCTGAAATAGTTCGCCCTCTCAACGATATGTTGAAAAAGGACGCCAAGATAGAATGGACCCCAATAACCAAAAGGGCGTTCGAAGAGATCAAGCAAGCAATCGTCCAAGCGCCGGTTCTGGTAAGCCCTGACTACCTAAGGCCCTTTTACATTTATTCCTTCGCCTCCGAGCACACCTGTGCAGCAATCTTAACTCAGCGAAGGGAGGAAAAGGGTGAGCACCCGATAGCATTCATGAGTACTCCGTTGAAGGAGGCTGAACTAAGATACCCAAACATTGAAAAGCAGGCCTATGCGCTAGTCAAAGCCATCAGGAAGTTCCGGCACTATATACTTAGGAGTAAGATATATGCCATAGTACCAGATGTCGCAGTGAAGACATTATTGATGCAAAATGAGCTAGGCGAAAGGAGAGGCAAATGGGTGACCATCATCCAGGAATATGACGTTGAAATCCAGCCTATGAAGCTAGTGCGAGGTCAGGCCTTGACACAAACCCTCGCGTCTGAATGCTCAGGAATCGTACATCAACAGTATTTGATTGAACAGGTCTCCCCAGACAGTTGGTACGATGACATAATTTTCTACCTTCTTAATCAGAAATGCCCATCACACCTCAACCCAGTGCAGAAAAGGGCACTAAGGATGAAGAGTAGCCGTTTCATGCTGCAAGGTGCCGTCTTATACCGCAGGAATCATGAGGGCATTTACCTGAGGTGCGTAAATGAGGATGAAGCACGCCAGATTATAGAGCAGTTCCATACCAAGTTCGGAACCGGCCACGGATCAGGCTTAGCAACGGCTCACCAAATCCTCAGGGCAGGCTATTATTGGCCTTCCTTATTTCGTGACACCCACAAACATGTAAAGAAATGTCATGTGTGCCAAGTATGCGCAGCAAGGGAGCGCACCCCAGCTATGCCACTCCAACCAGTCATAGAGGTAAGACCATTTGGCCAATGGGCGCTCGACTTCATAGGTACAATCAACCCACCCTCCTCTGCGCAACACAGGTACATTCTAACCGCTTCTGATTATTGTACAAGGTGGTCTGAAGCTCAATCGTTGAAACAATGCAATGCTGATGCTGTTATTAAATTTTTAGAGGAGAATATTATTACACGTTTTGGCTGTCCTCATGCTCTAGTCTGTGATAATGGTTCTGCTTTCACGTCATTAAAATTTTCAAATTGGGCCTTCAATTACGGGATCACTTTAAAATTTTCATCTAATTACTATCCCCAAGGTAATGGTTTGGCGGAATCCACAAACAAAAACCTCCTGAGTGTGATTAAAAGACTCTTAGACAAGAACCCGAGAGATTGGCATACCCAACTCCGATTTGCCCTTTGGGCAGACCGTACCCGATGCAAGGCTGCCATTGGAACTTCTCCATACCACTTAGTATATGGTCTTGACCCCATCTTCCCGATACAATTGAGAATACCAACTTTGCAGTTCATGAGCAAATACCTAGGAATCGATAACGCTGCGGAAGCCAGGTTATCCCAGCTGTTATACTTAGATGAAAAAAGAGACGACGCTATAAATAATTTTGCCAAACACCAAGAAGTAGTCAAGCGTTGGTTCGACAGACGGGCAAAAGTAAAGGCCTTTCGCATTTCCGATCTTGTTCTTTGTTGGGACAAAGCTCATGAAAGAAAGGGAGAGCACGACAAATTTGATAATCTGTGGCTCGGTCCTTTTCAAATTTCAGAAATTTTGGGAGAAAATGCATTCCGACTCAGGACCCTAACAGGCGAGGACGTTCCCTTGCCCGTGAATGGTCAATTCCTCAAGCATTATTTCCAGCCATAGGCTTCCCCAAGCCTTTTTCATTGTGAATAGCGGCTCCGTTTTCCTTCCTTGTCTTAGCTTAGTTTCTTGTTTTCCTGCTCCATTTTTGGGACCCCTGTCATTTTCTCGAAAGAGGCCTTCGCCATGTACAAACGCTGGTGCGACGCCAGATTACTGTTACCATCTGTTTTTGGAATCCAAGCTCGGGGAGACTTTTGATTAATGGAGCACCCCATGATCCGTCCGGTTAGATCTAGACGACCTTTCTCTACAAAATCTTGTCCTAGTCAAAACCTATCCACAATATCGCGATTACTGCACAGATACACATAAAAAAAAACTGCATACAATCAGTTGCTAATCAAAGGGACGCTATATCGATGAAAGGTCCGTGGCTACACTTCAGCGACCACTGTTATGCTCAATCCCGCGTAGGCTTCATTGCCTACTATTCCAAAAAAAAAAGAAAAAGAGAAAAGAAAAGAAAACTGATCAAGCGCTCTGAAATCAAGCGTTAAGCGTAAAATTGGCAAAAGGGAATGCAGGCATCTCTGCCGGTATAAAAAGAAAAAGGGATAAAACCTTCTTGCCGGAAACAGAGCAATCTCTGTGAGCTAACAGGCGATAACTCCGCCGGGGCTATAGACGCTTGCTGGCAGCGGGGCTCTATCCAGGTTGCTTTTGGAGTATTAGCCCGTTGGACATCTCGACACAGTGAAACATTGATGCCACAACTTTTTCTAGGCTGGAATGAACCCCATTTGCACACACTAGTTGATCCGACTTGCGTGTGATTTGATTTGACTATTCACATTATCTTATTTTGAAAGATTCTTCTCCTTCTCTCCTCTCGGTCGTGGTGGTTAACCAGAGATTCTAGGTTCGATCCGAACTTGCGTTCCCGAAATGACTGGGAGCATTTCTCCAGTAGAGTCGCCATTTGTTGTGCGTTGCACACGCCCCCTGTCGCCGACAGGGTCCCCCTTTCCAGTTTTGAGTTTTTTGATCGTCATCCCGAGAATTGAATCAGAGTTTCTCGTATCTCCTCGAGCGAGTTCGTGATCAGTCCGTAAGCTGATCAACGTTGGAGTAGTGAACCAATGAGCCCTTTTGACTGATCTGGCTTTCGGGCGTAAATACCGAGAGTTTGTTCCAAAATTTCAAAACTTAACATAATGCATCTCCTTTTCGGACCCCAGGTCCGAACTTGGCGAAAGTCAAGTTAAGGTAAAAAAACGTTATGCGCTCCTCTTTTTGGATTTAAGTGTCCGAAAGTGAAAATTCAAAATTTAAAAGCGTAAGGTGGAATTCCATTTTCGGACCCCAGGTCCGAAATGTCCAAAATCAAGTTATAACAAAACGCGCATCCATTTCGGACCTTAGGTCCGAACTTCAACAAAGTTAAAGTTTTTTTAAAAAAGCTACATAAACACCGTTTTCGGACCCTAAGCTCTGAAAAGGGCGAAATAAGTTTTAAAAAGCAAAAACGCACACCATACATACTTCGGACCCTAAGCTCTGAAAAGGGCGAAGTAAGTTTTAAAAAGCAAAAACGCACAACAAAACGCATACTTCGGACCCCAAGCTCCGAATAAAAAGGGCGAAGCAAGGCTTTAAAAGCAACCATATTAAACACGCGCTTCGGACCCTAAGCTCCGAAAAAGGCAAAGTTGGGTTTTTTAAACATAACAAAACGCGCATTTCGGACCCCCGCGTCCGAACTTAAACCAAGGCGAAGTTAAGTTTTAAAACATAGTGCGAACGACGCGCATTTCGGACCCCCGCGTCCGAACTTCAACAAAGGCAAATAAAGTTTTAAAAACATAGCGCAGCATCCATTTCGGACCCCCGCGTCCGAACTTAAACCAAGGCGAAGTTAAGTTTTAAAACATAGTGCGAACGACGCGCATTTCGGACCCCCGCGTCCGAACTTCAACAAAGGCAAATAAAGTTTTAAAAACATAGCGCAGCATCCATTTCGGACCCCCGCGTCCGAACTTAAACCAAGGCGAAGTTAAGTTTTAAAACATAGTGCGAACGACGCGCATTTCGGACCCCCGCGTCCGAACTTCAACAAAGGCAAATAAAGTTTTAAAAACATAGCGCAGCATCCATTTCGGACCCCCGCGTCCGAGCTCCAACAAGGCGAAGTTAAGTAAAAACATAGTGCAAACAACGTTTTCGGACCCTAAGCGTCCGAAATTCCAAGATGAACGTTTAAAAGCAAAACATAGTGCGATTATCGTCTCCAGACCCTAAGCCTCGAGCGCTGGCAAAGGCGAGGAAATTAACCCTGTGAGATCGCATTTCGGACCCCAGGTCCGAACCTCGGCGGGGATGGAAGCTGAAGGCGACACAATCATTTTCGAACCTTAGGTCCGAACACAAAACGAAGGCAAAGTTAAAAGCCAATGCGATCATCTCTCCCGACTTAAGCTCCAAGCTTTAATGCAGAAAGCGAAGTCCAAAAGCAAGCGAAACTTTAACGCAAAAGGCACAGTTTGTAACGCGGAGGCCAGGGCGAGCACACCCGCGAAGGTTAGATTCGAAAACCTCCAATTCGAAATTCGAAAGGAACTCTTAAATCCGAAAGCAAGGAGGTAAGACACCGCATCATCCTCCCATCAACCATTTAAAATTCAGGTTGTTAGACACAGAACCATGTGAAATTAATAAATCCTCTTTCATCTTCCAAACTGCGAAAATTTAAACAGGAAGGATAACCGTTGGGATTCAAATTTTGCAGGGTCATCCGCTCGCCCCGCACGACAAGGTCGGGTAATCACCCATCATTCGCTCCAATCAGGTAAGTACGCCTTATCGCGTACGGTCATTTAAAATGTGTGAATCAAATAGGCAAAATACGCAAAATTTGAAATGCTTAGAGTCTGCATCTCCGTCATTCGAACATCCAAAATTTAGGATTCATACCCGAGGTTTGACCGGAAACTGCATCTCTTTTCAAAATTCTCATGTTTTGCCTTTGTTAAAATTAATCAAAAAAAATAAAATTCGAGAGTAAGAATGCTTAGTCATGAATCTTCAGGAATATGATGTTGTAGAAGTTAATTAGATTGTTAGCCCAGAGTGATATTTAAACTAATCTCGGTCTGTTGAAACACTTCTGTTATTATCTAACCCGCATCGTCATTCTCGAGTCACCTTGTAATCCGTGTCTGGCTGTGCAGGATAAATGCCTAAATCAGCGGCAGAATCATCAAAAACACCCGCTGCAGCAGGTTTTCCTCCAGCAATCCAGAACTATGAGTTAGTAGTGGAAGCTGCTCGGCATTACGAGCCAAAGTCCAGATTAGTGCTTCTGGAAGATATCACTATTGCCGACTTCTCCCCTGAGGCTATCGGCGATGCATTTGATATCCCCTTTCCAAATAATCCCATAGCTACAACAATGGACGAGGCACAGGGGGCGTATGATATGAACCCAGCTCGATGTAGGGCACTAATTAACGAAGAATGGTTCAAAGAAAAAAGGCCTTCAAGCACCAGGATTGTGAAAAAGACCCCCAGAAGTGACTTTCATAATGAACATGGTGATATGGTCACCTTACTTAGCCGAGTCATGGGACTCCCTAAGTCCAACTACTTTGAAGAATGGATGTTCTATTTTACAGAACAGGTCTTTGCCGGAAAGTCTAAGTTTGACTGGGCTCAGATCATAAGTGATAACATCCATGCTCAGCTGATTGAGCTTGAGACAAAGAAGTATTTCACCATGACCTCCTATTTGGTCTATATGTTCGCAAAGAACCAGCCACTGCCAGGATTAATAATGAAAGGTGAGATCGGGAATGGGCCTGGTCAGGTAAAGGTTTATGATTGCTACCCGCAGCTGCACTACCAGGATATAGCTCAAAGGGAAAAGAGCAGCCCGGCTTACGCGGTTGGACAGTACGAACGTGTCAACGACGCCTTCACAATGCGCCTAGTCAGGCTAATGCAGGGAGGGTTACACATAAGGCTCTCGGAGCAAGCTACCATTTTAGTGCAGAGGTATGGGGCCTGGTTTATTCAGTTCCCAAGATTCTCCTACATCCGAATTGCTGGCTTCGAAGGTGCCCCCCTTCGACTTCCGCGGTACCCAACCGATAAAGTAGTCCTCATGGAAGTGGCAAGGCAATCACGCCCTGCCGGCGTATTATTACGAGAAAGCAAGCAGGCTGGATTCGCATTTCCAATGATCATAGGCAACCATGATGTCCAATTGAGAACTCCCACCCTAGCAGAAGAATCCCTTGCAGAGCTAGCTTCTTATGGCCTACAGGAACATTTCCCAAGAAAATGTTTCGATCATGACAATTTGGCAAAGAGAGCTTACGGTAGGCGCTACAGAGCAAAGGAGTCAATTGAAGATTACTGGAAAAATTGCTCCGATGACTACGAAGTCAGGCGACGGGAATATTCTAGATTGAGTGTGCAGCAAATGCGACTCTTTGAGTACCGTCGGGTCCCGGATCAGCTCACAGACTCGGGGAATTGTCTCCAAGTCCGGGAATTCGAAGCAGTGAGGCATCTCTTGCCAGGCGTCGATTGGTCTCGAGACCCAATCACGGATTTCGAAGCAGTCATGACAGCCCCGGCAAGATACACAGATCAATGGTTACAACACCAGATCGAGAGGCTAGTCCATGAAGGGGTCCAGTTTACTTACCATCTGATGGGCAATTTCGACTCTCAGTCTTCCGAAGATGAAAGGACATCAGCTGAAAAACCAGAGAAAAGGAAGAAAACTAAGGCTTGCAGAGGGACTCGGACGTCCAAGAGAACGAGGAGGGAGAAGATTCCCATAAGAAGGCCAGAGACCGCTTCATCTTCAGACCCCAGTTCGCCCGATGGTGCCATAGATTTGGATTGCATACCTGCTCCGCCTTCCCAGAGCGACATAGAGGCATTCCAAGCCAATGATCCTCCTGCTCCAGATATGCCGGACACCGAGCAAAAGGGTCCCAATCCGACTAAGCTGGGTGCCCAGATGGAGGAAGGAGAAATCCCATCCACCCAGGGGATCGAAGTGCATGAACCTACCCAGCAGAGCCGCCATGAATTACTACTCCTCCATGCAGCCAAGGACGACTCAACTGTCGAAGGGGAACAAAGAACAGACAAGATCCATGAGCTCGAGGGAACCAAGGAGCCACCATCACAGGAAGATATCAGACAATTATTCAGTGAGATAGGGGAGAACTCAGATGCAAACAAAGAGCTTCCTCCTTCTTCCACCCCTCCGATGGCGGGACAGCTGTTAATTTGTGATCAGCCAGTTGAAAGTATGGGAGCACAAGGTGCTAACTTAACCCTATCCTCAACCCAGACAGTGCCTCAAGAATGGCTGATCGCCAGGGCTCAGCGTAGGGCCGCCACCAAGGCGCCCATCGACCTTGAAGACATCTTCTCACGAATGGATCAAACAAAAGTAAAAGGGAAGAAGAAACCGAGAACATACTCTAAGATAACCAAGGATGGGCAAAGGAACCGCACTCTTCATATTGCTACCCCGCCCGTAAACAAGCTAGCAGATCAAATAACCCTTGCAGATTATAGCATTACGACTGTCCCCATCGGACGAGCTACAAAAGAGCAAGAAAAGGAGGAATTTAAGGACTCGGTGCAAAACATACTCAGACAGCTCGAGGAAATCACGGCTGAAAAGGACATGTATCGAGCCCGTGCTGAACAAGCCGAGGGATACATCGATAAGCTCCTACGGCCACTACACAACCCCTCTGAATCCCATATTCCCCCAATGGCATTGGCGCAGAGGACCACAACTGAATTTGAAGGAATCCGGGATACCGCAAAGGCCGTTAAGGAATGGGTGCAAGACATCAAGAAAAGGGGAGAACAGATCCTCAAAGAAGTAAAGGAAATGGCTCTCCATCGAGAGCTCACTCTCGTCAGGTTGTTGGAAGTAAAGAGAGAATCCCTTCACATGCATGAAGTAGCGGCCTCTACCCTTCCCCTCCTAAGAGCTCTTTTCTGGACACATACACAAATTCCCACACTGCCTGACATCTTGAGTCCCCATAGCATCAGTGTTCTCAAGGAATGGTATTGGACCGTCACCATGAAGAACGATGCCCAGGAAATTATTGACAAAGAAAATGACGCGTGTGAGGCGATTCTGGGGAACATGCAAGAACTAGGCAAGACCATCCTCCGATCAATGGTTTCGGGGTGGATAAATGACCTGTCCGACAGTGTAATCCGGCCGGATTGGGAGGGAAGATTGGGAGCAGATAAGGCTTCTTATTCCATTGAAGACTTAAGTTTTGCTGGTCAGTTCCATTCAGACATATTATGCTTCGAGCGTAATCGCTCCAGCTGGAAGGACGGTTTAAGGCACGTGGACCAGTATCTCGAAGGCATGCAATACAAAATTCGCCACCCTCCCATGCCACCTTTTAATCCCCTCTTCCAATTATGCATCAAGTTTCAGGAATATGTCCGCGAGGAACGAGCAGCAGGTCGTGATTTATGGCGAGAATACCTGCATGGCGAAGACCAGTTTCTGCAAAAGGAATGTGAAACCAGAATAGAGAAAGCAGTTTCTCAAAAATGCTTTTTTCCCTCCAAGTCTTAAAAAGTGCACTTTTGTCCCAAAAGGGTGACAGTTGACTTTTGGTCAACATATTGTAAAGTTTTTTTTGTGCACCTCCCCTTTTTGGATTATTTCAAAGTTGTAATTATCCTTTGGTAGTTATTGCTCCTTTTGAGTAGTTGTAGATATTTATCTCCCTATTTATGAGTGTGGGTCCCTCTTTTTGTAAGGATGAATCTGGGCCACTTGTTTAGATTAGATCTTGGCCATTCATCCATTTTTGGAAACCTATTTAAGGGGACTGGTTTTCCTTCATTTAGGAGGAAGTTCTTGAATTGTTGCGAAAGCTCTGAAGAAATTTTGCAGGAATTAATACAATGGATTGAAATTACCTTCAAATTTCCTTGTGAGTGCATGGTCTCCTTCTTCATTTAAATTAGAAAGCTTTTAATTATGTCTGTTCATTTTACACAGCAGTTCTTACCAAGCATCTGATAGAATCTCCACAGTCCATACCATTAGAGGATAGCTGATTGCTTTTTTTCCTTTCTGCATGGTTAATCTGGGCTATTTTATGATTCAGTTCGATTATCAAAAGCACACATATCATGAATATAGAAGTTCTAATATTGTATTTGGTAATATGAAAATCTGGTTTCTCCTTTGAAGATTGCACTAAGTTTATGCAAACATTGTGTCTGAATGACTGATGATGCTTAACCTGGTTTCCTGGAGGTGTCTGTCTGCTTGGGTAAATCTGTTGTCCTAGTTAATATTTACTGTTCTCTCTCGCTACCCTTCCTTTCTTTCCTCCCAATTTTATCCTTTTTTTTAGAAATCCAGTCTTGCTAAATCAGCTTCAAATAAATCAACATCACCTGAAAGAAAACCAAAAGAGGTCCCTGGGAATTCGCATATGAAATTACTAATCAAACGTAAGCCCCCTTGTGTTTCCAGCATAAACACATAAAGCCACTGAGAGATCCCGCAGTCAAGACCTGACAAAAGAAACCTTGAGGTAGTCTCCTTTGATCAAACTTAGAAAACAGCATTAGAGACTTCCTTATCTCAAGAGAGAGTAGGATAATCAGTCGGCTATTCTATTCTGCGTTGGCCGTATGGAGTTTGCAGCAATGCGATTTCAGACACGTCAACAGGGACATGATTGTCTTGCTCAATAGAATAATAGGAAATCCTCAGGGAGCTCCATTCGAACCCTGGATGTATTATTTCATTAATGAAATAATCAATGGAGTAAAAATGATAGACTGGGCTCGTATGATCAGCGACAACCTAGACAGCGAACTAAGGAATCGGGAGGCGAATAGGACTTTCTTCATGAGTTCTTACTTGTTCTATTCTTTAGCTAGGACCTACAAGTACAGAGGTCTCACTTGTAGAGGAGAAGTTGGGAACAAGGAGAACCAATTTCCGGTATATGATTGCTATCCCCAGCTCCATATGGAGGAGAAGTTCCATTTCAATAGGGTGAATGATACCTTCCTGATGCACATTACCCGGACCCTTCAAGGTGGCCTACACCAGAGGCTCTCTCAGGAGTCTATGGACTTCATCGGTTGGTTCGGGTGTTGGTACATCCAATATCCAAAGTTCACTTACCTCCGAATTTAGGGATTCTCTGGGCCTCCATACAAGCTTCCAGCTTACCCTACCAACCGAGTGGTGTTGCTCGAGGTTGTGAGACAATTGGAGGAGTATATAGTGATTCAAAGGGATAAGTAGAAGAAGGCATGGACATCCTCACTTACGATTGGTAATGGGCTGGAAACATGTCCATCATCACAGGCTGCAGCTACCGTTGAGAAAGAACTGGCTTGGTATCCCTTCTGCCAGTACAAGGCAAGAAAGGATTTCGATCCATTTCATAGGATAAAGAAGATCAAAGGGACAACGTTTGAGCACAGACTGGATCTGGAAGACTACTGGGCTAATGCAGCCGATAGTTTCGATATCCGGAAGTGGTTCTGGTCAAGAATTCCTTTAAGTATGGTGAGAGCAATGGAAGTATTCAAAGTTGCCGATCAGGTAGAAGAAAGCCTAGAACTTCAGCAGCCGGGTTTTGAGAAGATGAAGAATGAACCTTTAGTCTTGATAGATTGGACAGAGGGAGAAAAATCAGATCTAGCAGACCTCATGAGGTCGGTGGTTGAGTACTCAAGGTGGTGGGCGTTTGAAAAGACAAAACAGTTGAAGGCCAACGGTGTGATTCTAACTTATGAATTAATGGGAGTAGATGATATTCTGTCCCTCCATCCTTGTACCTCCGCTGGTGATGCTCGGAATCCAGAAAGTGTCGGATCTCGAAAGAGAAAGGAGTTGGGTGGAAGCTCCACAAAGTGCACAGGGAAAAGGGCTATAGTTGAGAGAAGAGAATCCAGCGAAAGTCACTCCATCCGAAGTGCTGCTTCCATTGCGCCTGATCAGAGTACAATTGGGGAACAAGAGATGAACATCTATGTGATTGATGATGAAGTAAGAGTGCTTTCCCAGCCAGTTGAGGAAGTGGTGGAGAAGGTCTTCCGAACTCCAGACAGGGGGCAGGTTGAAGCCCCTACAATCTTCTTGGATGGCATACCAGCGAACCCAGGAGAAGTAGACGATGAGTTTGATTGGAACATTGTAGAACAATCAACCATTCTTGATTGGCTGAGAGCAAGGATAAAGGCCAAGGTTCCCAAGGATGCTCACTCAACCGAGGAGGTTACCGCAACATTCCTGGAGAAGGTGAATGAACCCACTATAGCTAAACTGCCCAAACTAACCAGGAAGTTTTCCCTGATTCAAAGAGACAGTGCCGGATTCAGGACAGTCCAGATAGCAGTGCCCAAAGAAGGGAAGACTAGGGACAATGTCACCGCAGATGACTACAAGATTACCACCATAGAGATGGGTAAGCCTACCCAGGACCAGGAGATCCAATATTTTGATGACTCCTGCAACATTCTAAAGACGAGGCTGGCTTATGAAAAAGAAAAGAGGAAGAAAGTGGAAGAAGAGAACCAGCAGTGGAGGAAGTATGTTCTCCATCTTACCAGCCCGCTCAACCATGAAGTCCCGGCTACTCCACCACAGCCTCTTCAGCAGGGATCAATGAAGGACTATGATGATATGAAGGGATCATACACTCAAGAAAAGGAGTGGATTTCAGACGCTGTGATACGGGCTGACACCCTAGTAGAAAACTTAGTATCAGCACATGAGGCAACTTCTTTGTTGATTGATCGTATCCAGGATCTATCATCCAATTGGGAAGAAGTGGATGAAATTCAGAACGAAATACTCCCTCACCTGAAGGTTATCCGAGGCATGTCAAAGAAGAGCTTAGTGGTTGCAGGCATCATACAGACAGGAGACAGGTACGACTTCAGCACATGGTACTATGCTCTGGTCAATCGGATTGAGGTTCTGAAGAAATCCGAGACCAAGTGTTTTGAGACAGAGGCAAGGGTTAGAGAGGTCCTGGGCAAGGTATTCCGTGTGGCGTCAGAGATCTGGCAGAAGGAAAGCCTAAGGGAGAAGCATTTACAAGCAGAGAACCTGAGAGCCAGGATTCAGGCAAGCTTCTTCCGAGATTCAGGGATGATTAACAAAGGCGATCTTTCGAAGATTGCAAACTTCCTCTCCATCGATGACAACTTCCTGCCCCAAGGAGTGGAGTGGGAAGGCATCCTTGCCACATGCGTCGACGATGTGGATCTCATCGACTTCCAGATTGGCGGTTTGCCAAGTGTCACCATGGAGGAGGTCAAGCTCGTGGTGTCCAGATACGTTGAATCTCTGAAAGAGGAAAGTGGCCACTCACCTCAGTAAAATTAGCAGCTGCGCCACTTGTCACTCTTTCATTTGCTTGAACTGATAGTATTTTGGGAAACCCTAATTAGGGTTTAGGACTTTCAATCTTGGCCCTTGATCACTGTTTGATCTCGGCCATTCATTTATTTTTGAGAAACTATATAAGGTTGCCTCCTCTCATTTGAAAAGGGTGAGGTTTTTGATGTATTGTTGCTTAAGGTCATTTCCAGATAATATATTGCATGTGCGTTACTTTGTAATCTCTATTATTTGAATGATTTGCATGGTTTCAATTGCCTCAACACTTAGTTAGAATTAATTTAGATTTGCTTTCGTTGTTGTTAATTTGAATTAAGGATTTGATAAGTGTCAATTGATGGTGTATCTCCGCTCATACTTTTGGTGTATGGATGATTTCCATCTCACCGTGCAAAGTTTGTCTGAGCCCAGCCCCTGTGCATCCCAACATCTTGATCATAAGCACAACCCATTGAAGATTGCACTGGCCTTGTGTAGTTGTCTCTAGTGTGGCGAAGCAAGGTTTGGTTTCTCGAGAGCACCCAGTTGATACCGTCTCCAGAATTCGTAGGATTAGATTAGCCTTCCTGAACCCTATCTCCCTTTTTCCATTTCTTTTGAAAGTCTAAATCCCAGAAAATCCCCCCAAAAAAAGAAGAAGAGCCTAAAAATTGCTAAATCCATCTAAGTCCAGCAGTTGAAGAATACTTGTCAAACGTAAGTCCCCCTTTAAAATTTCAGCATACACTACCCAAGAAGCTATTCCACTAAAGTCCCTTGTTCGCACATATAGACCTTGGAATCAGTAGTGATTTTTCAAGAGAGGATAGAATACCTTCGGTTATCCTATCCTAATGTTTGGTAGATGATAAAACAGACACCAACAGGAAGATGATGGTTGGCAGAGAGATTGGAATTATTTGCAACTGCAGTCGAAGCTCATAGTTGCACTCAAACCTTTTAATATCCCTCTGGCTACCTTTGGCAGTTCTAATACCCCTTTGGCTACAAGGTACATTGTCTATCTGCTCCATGTTGAGGGTTTTGTAGACCCTTCGCGATATGGTTCGTCCAACACTACCAGACCATTTTTCCTTATGCCAAAACTCAGCTTCACTCTTTATGCTCTTCATTTCTCAACCTCTGCAAGAACACCTCCTAGCAGAAATAAATTCTCTGAAGACACACTCATCTCTCAAGGCTCAATGATGCAACTTATAATATAACCACCCAATTTAGGAATGATGATTGGAGGTGATTGATTTGCCATCTCATCTAGTTTGCTTTCTTGTCAAACCTTGAAGTGACTGCAATTGGATATCAAATCTGCACAATGTTATAACTTTGATTTACCCACATACTGTAGCAATCCGTATGAGTTGCACTTTTCTACCGTTTCCAGATATAGTATACTAGTGAAAACATGCTTTCATTCTAAAATAATGGCCATAATTCTGACATTTGCACCTGACTTATTGATTCTAATTTCTCTCCCACTGGCATCTAAGGGCCTTTTGAAGATTTATTGGGATACTCTTAGATTGTTTGGCGGCAGGGCTAATGATCCTAGCATGTCATCGATCGTCGAGACCCTTCGTAAGATGATAACTCCACATTAATTGCCAGTTGCATTGCCTTATACACTCTTGATGAGCTAGTCAATTGAGATACAAACCCTCTCAACGAGTTTCGAGTTACCTCATACATCATCATATAATTGCAATCTCCTAGACACTTCACCAAGGCACAATAAGACTCGGGACTTGGCAAGGGCTTCAGAACATTCCACCTAGTGCCTGAGTGACAACTTCTTGAAATCTTTGTGGGAATACCCCACTCGGAACTCGACAAGATACTAAGAAAGACCTCATTGAGCCCCGAGCTATCATTTTGAAAACCGTCCAATTGCCACGTCAGATACAACTCGGCACTTGCCAAGACATAGGAATAACTTCACCAAGCTCATGAGTACATTAACTCTTATACTTTCTCGACACAATCTCGGGACTTGGCAAGGGCCTTGAAACAGCTCACCGAGGACTTGAAGTGTACAGTTGGAATCTTTGTGACCGATATATTACTCAGAGCTTGGTGAAACTTCTTTACTCATTTCACCGAGTCTCAAGTAACCCTACAAAATACGACCAAACTGCCACATCAGATAGGACTCGGAGCCTCGGCAAGGTGTGCAAAGCACTTCAACACGTGTTGAGAGCTCTTGAAGCTATGGCCAACTTATGAGCAAATTTGGAGCATGTGCGATAATTCATGTCCCTAGGACATCGAATGAATGGGGCCAAATACTTAGGATAAATCAAATGCTAAAGTTACTGGCTGGGAAGGAGACACTAAGACATGGGTCTAGTTTTCACATGATAAGAAATCCATGAGGAAAGGACTCAAACCCATGCGGAAAGGACTCAAGACATGGGTGACCGAAACAGTAAGTCATTGATCCAACATAAAATTCCCGCCAAAAGGATATTTGAATGCACTTTATAACCAAGGCAAGGTTTAAAATCAAACCCTAAGGCATTTTGCAGAAGCTTTTGTAGGGACATATCAGTGTGCATGATTTTGGTTTTCACATTGGGCACCAAAATTTCTTGCCATTTCTGAGGGCGCCAACACCTCCTACTCTAACTATCATCTATTGATCAACTGCTAACTATTAACCTTTATATTTGAGAGACTTGAGCCTTATATAGAAGTCTCTTTACAATTCAACGACTCATATTGATTCAAGATCAATGGCTGAGAGTACAAAATGAAACCCTAGTTAGGGTTAGTTACAACTAACTCTTTCTTGACCAATGAGATCATTACAACATTTAGGATGCATGTCCATCTGGAATTCTAACCAATAGGAAATGAGGTCAGGTATGCTGAACAATCTCCAATCCAATGCCATTTGTTGCTTGTTCCTTCTTTAGATAAATTAGGTTTAATGAATTTGGACGCGTTGATTTGGCATAACTTGATTGAGTTGATGATGACTAGATGCCACCTCACCTTGTTCCTTGTAAATCATCATGAAGAGTTTGTGATTGAGCAATATCTCTTGATACTCAACATTATCCAGTTTGCTCAACATAATGAAGATGGGGCATATTCCCAAATTGTATCATCTTTGTTATCAAGCTGACTTTCTAACTCTGCTCAACTCTCTGACTTTCTAACTTTGCTCAACTCTTTTGAAACTATCTGCTTCCTTGATCATGTTTTACTTTTGAATCCTCTAACTTGGGAATTTTGTCCTTGTGATGTACTTCATGGTGTCTAGGTTTGATCTTCTCGTAGTTCTAACCTAGATGATGCTTGCTGTAGAACTTTGTGATGTCCACACTTAATCTTGATCTCCTTAATGCCTACGCTTGATTATCATGTGCAAGTTTATCCTTTTGCTTGGGAACCTTGTGCTTATGTAATAATGCATCTTGAATGCCTTGCATCGACCTTGTTTAGACTTGAATTCCTCGCTTGGATGTAGGGTAACTCCATGTTGCATAACTAGGGTTATCTCCTTGTATTGATCCTTGGTCTTGGATTTCCAAAGAGAATTCAAGATTGTCAAATTATCCTTCATCTTTATGGCGATGTTTTGAATCCTGATGTTATGATCTTAGAGCAATGTTACTTCTTTCTTGCATATGTAAGTGTGATTTCTTCCTCATGCCTTGAAATCTCTTTAATGTTGCTAACTTGCCTCCCTCTGCATTCTTGAACTTGCGGATGAAGTCTTCCCTCGTCATGGGTATCTTATTGCATTGAATGTGTCTTCTCTTGCATGATTGTGATATCCTCTTATCATGACATTGACCTTGATGGTAGCTTCCCTTTGCATTGGTGAGCTCCTTATGTCCTACATATCTGCAAACAATTGGACAATGAATTAAAATTCTTATAACTTTAAACCATCCTTATTGGCTATTGAAAATGCTTCCCCATGAGCGCATTTCATAGGGATGCATCTATAAACTTATATGCAAATCAACCCCTGACTTAGCTCACCCATCCTTTGGGCGCATATACAACCTTGCCTTGCATGGTGGATTTGGGGTGCTGGTAAAAAGTCTAGGTCTGCTCCTAAGACTGCTTTGCTTTGGTTGCTTATGGTTTGAAATGCCGCCAAATGATATGCCCTAGGGTGATTTTATAGGGATCTCAATCAATGGTCACATCTCCATCACTACGGACAACTTGGCATTCCATGATTTCAAATGTTCTTTACCAGCTAGACACCTTAGCCGACTTGGCAATTTTAATTCACTCTACAATCTCCCCTTGGGCGCATACACACCTTAGACTTGCATAGCGGGTTTCAAGTATACATATGCACAATCTGAGCGGTATTTCAATGTTTAAATGCAGCAAGAAGTCGGCTGTGCTGGCATTTAAGCTCATTTTTCATACCCTCGAGTTTAAAGCAAGTTGGCTATGCCTCACTTATGATCTTCTAACTTCCTAAGCGGTATAACTAAAGTGTCCATCAAGAGTTCATCAGCACAATCCGTCCTGTAAAACCAAATTCTGCTCTGCCTTATTATCTTAATCCAAGTCTGCATTTAAGGTCTAATCTTACATTTCAACTTGATTTCTGATGATGAAATCTGATCCTCTATATTTCACCTCTGATTTTCCAGATCTCTCCTCCTTTAGGTCTGAATTTGTTACACTTGAAAGTCTGATTCTTATTGCCTTTAGGTGTGATTTTTTTATGCTTCTAAGGTTGCTGAGTGCATTAGAGATCTAGACCTACACAAAATAAGGTGAAGCGAGCCTGGAGGAAGCTAAGGGACAAGGTAGAACACATAGGAGGTGGTTGTATGCACACAAGTTTATGAGCAGATTCCAGAGGTAGACGTACACAAAGTAGGGTGGAAATGAGGCATGCCATTGCATAAGTTAAGGTGAAGCGGGTTTGATAGGTTGCATTGCACAAAATGGAGCGCATAGGTGTGCATATGCACAAATTTGATGAGTGGATTTGCACCTTATGTATGCACGAAATGATGTAGGTCGCACTAAATAAGCTTGCTGAGTCTTGTAAAGCGGATTTGAAATATGACATTGCATTAAGCTCCCTAAGAGCGGGTTTGAGAAGCACTTGTGTACAACTCTCCTTAGAGCGCATTTAGCACCTTATGTATTCCCAATATTGCTCATGCTACAAGGGGCTAATCCCTCACTTAAACAAAATTTAATGATTTTCTATGAGTGGGATTTAAGAGGGTTATTGGAATGATAGGATTTTACAGCTTGCTTGCACAATCCTTAAGAGGGCGGGCTTCAAGGCAACCTTTGCATAATGTTGGTGCTGAGGGCATATATAGGTCGTGATTGCACAATCTACTTCCCTTCTCCGGCAACTTGATGCCCCTATTAACACCCCAACATCATTCCACTTGGGTGTAGTCGAAGGTCTTGTTTGCACTCACCTGCATGGAGCGCACTTAGGGTGTGATTTTTACTGAGCCAAATTTTCACATTTTTTTGCCTCTAGGTCTTGTATTAGGCGATCTTAAAATTCGAGACCTTAAGGTGCAAGGCTTGCAGTTCCTAACAGAACTACAAGAAAATTTGCTACTATATGCTCCATCATCAACCTCTAATGACATCTAACATTCAGACAAGACCCCTTCAACTCGACAACTTTGACAACATTAGCAACTCTTGCCACGTACCTGTTGTGAACATTTCACACATCGCCCCATTAGAATGGGGACCCCCTCTTTTTGCCTTAGGTTTTGCTTTCTCTTTGCTCGTTTTTCTCTCTGCTTTTAGGGTTTTGAGTGAGTGAGTGGTCTGCCTGGGCTGGCTAGATTAGGGCTAAACCTTGGAAGCTCGTTTTAGGGTTTCTTTCAAGCTAAGTCTAGTCTGGTTTAGGAGGTTGTTAGTTGTCTGCTTGAAGCCTCAAGATTGCCAGAATGAAGCATGCCTTTCAGGAGATTCAAGTTGGTTAGATCAGGGGGCAGGGTGAATAGGTCTCATCTCAGGTCAGGTCTAGATTGAAAGAGGGTTTTTTCTGGTCAGGGTCATGTTTGTTTACCGGGCTGAGTAAGTTGAGTAGAGTTGGTAATTAAAGGCAGGATCTCGATGGAAATGCGTGAAGGAGAATCTGTGTTTGCCTTTCAAGGAAAATTGGAGTTTAAAGCGTCCAAAATCAAGCTGAGAGAGGATTTTCGCTCCTGACCCTTCCAAAGGGTCCAGGGCGAAAATCATTATGAACCTCTTTTTTCCTCCTCATTTTTGACTAAGTGATGCTTTCTAGGGCACGTTTGGAGGTAATTTGATGTGTTCTTGCCTGGAGAAGGATTTGATTGAATTTGAAGAGCGAGATGATACCTGAAAGAGGAATTTCGCTCCTGACCCTTCCAGAGGGTCCAGGTTGAATTTCATCCTAAACATTATTTCTTGCCTTGGGTAGCCTTGCAAACTTGTTCCTAGCTTGGAAAAAGACCTAACTTTGCCTTATGAGGTGGTTTAAAACTTTAAAACTGAGCAATTTGGCCTGGAATGGAGATTTCGCTCCTGACCCTTCCAAAGGGTCCAAAGCGAAAATTTTATTTGAGCTTATTTCTCACTGACTTTGGCTAAATTGTGATGTGCAGGGTATCTTGGGGGAAAGATTGGACATCCTTGAGATTTGGAAGCATGAAAAACTGGAGAACTTTGAGCAAAATAGGAAATTTCGCTCCTGACCCTTCCAGAGGGTCCAGGGCGAAATTCCCAAAAGGCTCTTATTTTGCAATGAAGAAGGTCAAGTTTTTGACATGAATGGAAGAAGAATAGCTTGTTTTTGCCTCCTGAAGAAGTCTCAAATTGAAGAAATGAAGGATTTTGCCCAAAAGAGGGAAATTCGCTCCTCACCCTTCCAGAGGGTCCAGGGCGAAAATTCCTCAATCACCTATTTTCTTGCAAAGTCAAGTCAAGTTTTGGTTTTTATGGCATGGATGAGAGAGGAATAGTGTTTTCTTCCTTTGAGAGGTGAATTCAACTTGAAAGGATGATGGAATGAGCCTAGAACATAATTTTCGCTCCTGACCCTTCCAGAGAGTCCAGGGCAAAAAACTTTATAGGAGGCATTTCTTGCTCAGCTTGACCAAATTGTGATGCCCAAAGCATATTGAAAAGTGGAATGGACATGATCTTGCTTTGAGAAGTGTTTGATAGCATTGAGGGATGGAGATTTTAGCCAAGAAAGGCAATTTCGCTCCTGACCCTTCCAAAGGGTCCAGAGCGAAATTCCTTGTAAACCCATTTTTAACCTTTCTCGAACATGAAAACCTTGATCCTAGCATGATGAAACATGAAATCCCACTTGGCAAAGAAGTCTTAAGGTGAAAAAATGAAGATTTTTGGTCAAGATTGCAAATTTCGCTCCTGACCCTTCCAGAGGGTCTAGAGCGAATTTCCTTAAAACCACCTTTTGCCATCAAATTTTGTTAAGCCAAGTATGGGATAAGGTCAAGCATAGAAAGAATTGCCCCTAGGAGTGAATTGAGATTGCAAGAAATCATCAAAAAGTGAAGGAATTGAGCCAAATGGTGAATTTCGCTCCTGACCCTTCTAGAGGGTCCAGAGCGAAATTCCTAAAAGAACCTATTTCCTTGCAAGGTCAAAACAACTTTTTGGTTTTTATGGCTTGAATGGGTATGAAGAAGTATGTTTTTGCCTTTTCAAGATGATTGAGGTTGAAAATATGAAGCAATTAAGCCTAGAAGAGATTTTCGCTCCTGACCCTTCCAAAGGGTCCAGAGCGAAAATCCTCAAAGTCATCCTTTCTTCCAAATTTTGGAATAAACCAAGCTTAGACATGGGTGTGAGAAGGCATTTGGATTGCCTTAGAGTGGAAATGGATTGCTAAGAATGAAAATTTTGAAGCCAAGAGGGAAATTCGCTCCTGACCCTTCCAGAGGGTCCAGAGCGAAATTTCCAAATTCTCCCTTCTTCTTGCAAGTTTAAGACAAGATTTTGCTATTCATGACTTGGATGGGAGTAAGACATGATGTTCTATCACTTGGAAATGATTTGAAGATGAAAGGATGAAGGAATTGCCCTAAAACCTAAAAATTGCTCCTGACCCTTCCAAAGGGTCGAGAGCAAAAAATCTAAAACGAGTGCATTCCTTTCAAGTTTGTACTAAGACAAGACTAAACCAAGCTAAAAAAGGCCTTTGAGACCACTTGTGAGTAGGTGTTTGTTTCAAAATTTGATGATTCTAGGTTAGAGAAGGAAAATCGCTCCTGACCCTTCCAAAGGGTCCAGGGCGAAAATCCTTCAAACACCTATTTTGCCTTGCAATAACAAACCAAGCATGTGTGAAGTGAATGAAGAGGATCATTGCCTAACCTTGTGAGGTGGATTGGAGTTAAAATGATGGAGGAGTAAGCCTAAGCAAGAAAAATCGCTCCTGACCCTTCCAGAGGGTCTAGGGCGAAAAACACTAAAGACACCTTTTCCTCCAAAATTCAAGTGAAACTAAGCCTAAACTACAATAAAAGATGCCATTTGGAATGCCTTGGTGAGGTTTTGGACTTACAAAAATGAGAATTTTGAGCTCAGGAGAGAATTTCGCTCCTGACCCTTCCAGAGGGTCCAGGGCGAAATTCCCAAAAATGCAATATTTCCTTCAAAGTTTTGATGAGCTAACCCAGTGATGGAGAGAAATAAACCTTGGAGATTGCCTTGGAGGAGGTCAACGATCAAATTAAGGTGAATTTTGACCTAAAATGAAAAAATCGCTCCTAACCCTTCCAGAGGGTCCAGGGCGAAATTTACATTTTCACCTAATTTCCTCATGAAAAATGATATAAATTCAAAATGCAAGACCTGGAGTAGGTCAAGACACACATGAACTCACCTTCCAGGAGATTTTGGAGTCAAGGAATGAGGTATTCAAGACCTAATTTGAAAAATCGCTCCTGACCCTTCCAAAGGGTCCAGGGCGAAATCATCAGGAAACTTTATTAAGCCTCAATCAAAACTTAATATTCCCAAATTTTCTCCAAATTTGCCAAAATTAAGACATCTGGGGTGGTTAAATTAAGTTCGCATAATTTGAGGCCTTTGTAATTGAATTGATTAATTTTCAAGCCTTAAAATAAATGTAAAAATCCACCCTTAAAGCTTTGAAATTAATTCAAAAATGAAAAAATAAAGGTGAGCGCTCAAATACATTTATTTGCTTTTACAAGCAAGTCGGCCCCCTTTTAAAAGGGATTTTATCTCATTTTATCACTAATTTGTTAGGTCGGGCTCATGGTTAACTAGGGTGAGCGCCCTATATAAGAGAGGAGTGTTGTAGCATTTTCAAATCATTCATTCATTCCTTCTTATGCGAATTTGAGGAGCAGATCATAGGAGCGAATTTCTTAGCGAGTTGGAGGATAATTTCCAGATTTTGAAGTTGTTTGAAGGATAATTTCCAGATTTTGAGAAGCTAGTAGAGAGGGTGAAGCTCTTTTGAAGGTTAATCAAGACATAATTCATCCAAGGAGGACCAGAAATTCAATCTTTATCCAACAAAAATCTGATCTTCTTTCTTCCATTTTCCAAGGTTTATAGTTAAGCATTCAAGGAGAAGGTATGAAGAATCCTTTTGAAGTTTCTATTCAAGACTTATTTTGATCTCATAGCAATCCTTTGAAAATCTAAGTCTTGTGCAATCTGATTTTCATTCATAATTTGAAAATTCATAATTAATTTGAGGAATCATGTCCTTTTCAAATTAATGTTTTGAATTATTCCCTTGGAAGTTCTTAAATGCTATGCTTTAAGGTATGATGCTTAAAGACTAATCTTAAATTTTTGTGTAGGCATCAAATGACGACCCCCAAAGCCGGAGGATCTACTAGTCGGCAGACTCTCATCAAGGAAGATCAGAGGAGCGACGAATTGGAGACCAGGATCATGTCCAAGTGGAATAATGTCGGAGACACCAACTTAGGAAACTTCAATGTGAAGAAGTTTCGAGAGGTCCCCTATATTGGCAAGTCATCACCTGTTGCAAGGAGGATAATCGAGAGTGGCATCATCAAGGCGGCAGGTTTACCTCCCGCAGTCAAGTGTCATGAGTTGATGATCTAGCGTGCCCGCCACTATGACTCACAATCAAGGACGATCGTAACCAAAGACGGGAACATCTTAGCCTACCTTTCAGAGGAAGCCATAAGCGAAGCTCTTTATCTTCCGGACCATAAAGATATGATTTACCAAAGCTTAGAATGAGCCAGGTCGATCTATGAAGATGATCCTGAGTCTTGTTTGAACTTCATCAATAAGAATTGGTTGCTCAAAAGTCAGCCTCGCCTGAACAAGATTCCCAATACACCACATAGGATTGACTTCCAGGAGGAATACAGAGACCTGATAACTTTGCTCAATCGAGTTACAGGTGCTTCTCAAGCCGCCTTCTTCTAAAAGTGGATGTTCTTCTTCATACAAGTGATAGTCCAAGGAAAAGGAATGCTTCATTGGGCCAGAATCATTAACAATTGTCTGGACGTGCAGTTGAGAAGGCTAAGACCCACCAAATCATTCCACATGAGCTCATATGTTATATATGCCTTGATCAAGAGTTTCAAGTATGCAGGGCTACCTCACAGAGGAGTGATTGGAAGAGGACCCGGAGAAATAAGGGTTTGTGATTCTTATGTTCATCTGCATCATCCACCTGGAAGTGACTACAAGTTAGTCAATGACACCTTCATGATGAACATTACCAGGATATTGCAAGGGGGAATTCACAATCGACTGTCTCTGGATACACAAGACCTTGTGAAGAAGTATGGCGCATGGTTCATCCAGTTTCAAAAGTTCACATACATCAGAGTTCATGGGTGTCCTTCACCTCCTTACATGTTGCCAAGATATCCAACAGACAGGATAATGCTACTTGAGGTGACTAGACAGTTGGCAGCTTATGCGAAGGCATCCAGACACAAGCATAGAAATGGAATTCCCGTGCCCATCATACTAGGGAACTCAGTTGAAGTGTGTCCTAATACTCAAGCCGCGGAAGATGTAGAGAAGGAATTATCTCTATACTCATTCACATCCTTTGCCTCGAGAGAGAATTTGACCCTCATGGTTATATGGAGGAGACAATCGATAGGAAGTACAAACATGAGTTTCAGGTGGAGGACTTTTGGATGAATCTCCCAGGTGATTTAGAGGTTAAAAGAAAGATGCATTCCAGGGTACCCTTAGATCTCATCAGGAAATGCAAAGTTTATAGAGTAGCCGATCAAGCCCAGGATAATGGTAGATACCTCCAGTCGTCCTATGAGAAAGAGGACAAAGAAGTGAAGATAGATTGGAATGAACCCGAGGTTTTAGACTTGAGAGCTTTGATGGCTCCCGTTTTATCCTGCACTCGCAGATGGGTGGATGTACAGCATCAAAAGTTGAAGGAGCAGAATGTATCAATGACATTTACTTTGGAGGCAAGGCCAAAAGAAGGAGAAGCAAGTGTGAGTGAGAATACTTCTCATTCCAAAGGCTCAAAGAGGAAAGAAGGACTTGAGAAGAAAGAACTTTCCAAGAAGAAGCAGAAAACAAACCCTGATCACCCACCAAGCACATCTTCTAGGCATGAAAAGGAGGCGAGTCAAGGGGAAGATTAGAGACAGATAGTATATGAAGTTGATGAGTCTATGGAGTCCATGGTACAAAATGATAAACAAGAGAAAGGACAGACACCTCAGCATTCATCAAGTTAATCTCCCCAAGTTGATGCTAATGAGCAACACGAAGAAAAGAATGATGAGGAAGTAACATCTCCTTTCCGGGAAGATAGGCCACTACCTAAAGAAATACAAGTGAGGGAAACAAGATCTGCCATTCCCGATTGGTTGAAAGAAAGACTGACAAAGGTAGTTGTGGTTGAAGAGGAAGAAGATGTGTTTGACTTGGAAAGCCTTATAGGAAATTCTCATGAGGTAATGGAGAAGAAAAAGGCCACAAAGATGTCTAAGGTAATTAGAGATGAGACAGGATCCAGGAAAGTGCAGGTAGCTACACCAGTGGTGGACAAATATGAGGATGAAATTCTTGTAGAAGAGTATGACTTAGAAACATTTGAGCTTGGTCCACTTACCTCTGAGCAAGCGATGGAAGAAGCAACTGATTCATTTGAAGCACTTAAGGACAAACTTAAAGAAGAAATGGAAAAGAATAAGAAGCTTGAAAGGGAGGTCAGTGCTTGGAGGAACTATTTTAGTCACCTTAATCAGCCCTTGAGACATCAGGATCCAGCAGTATCTCCTTTACAAGCACTCCCTCTTGAATCAGTAGGTGAGGCAGAAAGGGTGAAGAGCTTGGTTCAACTTATAAGTTCTTGGATTGATAAATCCCACACGGTAGCCGTTGAATTTACAACAAGAATGATGAAGACAGTTCATCGAGCTATCCAGGTCCTTGAGATTATCCATAATCTAATGATAACTGTAGCTGCATTCACTCACACTAGAGATGTTATCATTTCTGTCTTACAAGTGATAAGACAAACACCAAGACGGATTCTGGCACAAGAAAAGATAATGGATGGAGGAACTCATAACCTCTTACAGTGGTCAGCTTTGCTCCAGATGAAAGAGGTCCTTTTTGAAGACATCAACACCAGATGCAGTCGAGTTGAAGGTATCATTCATCCAATTCAAGATAAGGTGTTTGAGGTGTTGTGTACCATTCTTGATAGGCGGATCGAGATCGAGACAGATGTGGACATCCAAGAGTTGGAGGATAGAATCAAGGTCATCTTTTGCAAAGAGGAGAACATCATCACAGATAAGCAATGAGATCAGATGTACACTACTATGTTCCTAATTGAGAAGACCAAAGAACTTGAACCTGGATGGGAGACAACTCTTCTCATTGCTTTTAATCAAGTCCTTCACTTGGAAGAACGAATGAAGAATCTTCTTGAGATTCCCATTGCTGAGATTGAAGGAATTGTGTCCAGATTCATTGAATATGCTAAGAAAGAGCATAGGAAAGGGAACAACATTCTAGATGAAAAGTTGTTATAGGATGATGTGGCAGCTTAATTCCTATTGGTCTATGTCTCCTCGGTTTTTGTGCCAATTCTTTATTGGCTATGGATTGGTGATGTTTATCTAAATGGGGACTTTTTTGTAACAAACCCTAATTAGGGTTTAGGTGTCAAAATCTCAGCCGTTGATCTTCTTTTGATCTGGGCCATTCATTGTATTTGAGGATGCTATATATACCCTCACTCATTTCATTTCAAAGGTTACAGAGAGAAAAGTTAGAGAAGAGAGAGAGCTTAAAGAGAAGAAAGTTAGAAAGTTATTGTTGTAGCAAGATTGAGTTGTGAAGAAAGAATTTTGAACAATTGTTGTCCATTTGACTATGAGATCAATAAAATATTGAAGTTATGGTGTTTTATTGTAATACTTGTGATTATCTTCATGATTGTTTATGTTCTTGAATCACTCTTAGTCGAAATAGCATTTAGATTTTAAGTTTGAAAGACGAAGTGTTGTGATTGATCCTTGATAAGATTCATATTCCAAACCACTAGCTTCTTATTGATTGTAAGGACGCCTTGTGTGGTCAACTGGAAAACTTGAGATTGATTAAGAATTCAATCATTCTTGGAAGTATTGATATGTATCTGTATGATAGTATCTATATCCTTGATGATTTGAAAAACTGTTGAATCCCCTTAGAAGATCGCATCAATTCTAGTAAAGTTGTAATTTCTTGGCGAAACTGAAATTGGTAGAATCTCATCAAGTCTAGTCTTCATTGAGTCATTCTTAGGAATAGTTTAAGTATCTTTTCGTTGAAACCCTTACCTTTTGACATTTTTTGAAAACATGTTAGTGTTAGGAAAATCCCGTTCCTGCATTTGGAAAGAGAGTAACACGGACAAGCTTTCTCTGAAAGTACGTAAGGCCCCTTGAAGAAATAGCATACACAACGACCACTGGTGCTTATCCACACGTAGAGATCCTACAACAAAGAACCTTGAAGTCATCCCGATTGATCCTTTTCGTGACATCTTTAGCATTCAGAGACTTTAATCAAGAGAGGATAAGGTACCTTTTAGGTATTTTATTCTGTGTTTGGTCGTGTACAAAATACACATCAACAGTACCCCTAGCAACTTTAGCAATTTCGACAAATTTGACATTCACCACAACCTACCTTCACCTTCTTTCATTAGCAAAGCCTACAACTACGACCGCTGCCAACCTAAGACGACCTAACTAAGACACCTATGTAATGCTAAATGTTTTGATTCGATCCTTGACACATTTGGGAATTTCCTTAGGTAGAGTGTGCATTTTGAGGTTTTGGCCCTGGACATGTCTCATTTGTGCCCAGGATTTGGTGTTTTGTCCATGGACATGTCTAAATTGTGCAATGCAATTATGTTTCTAAATTGTGTCTCAAATGCGCTCATCATTTCATTTTGCTTGGCTTGAGGTCCTTTGTAATGTCCGTACTAGTTAGAGACCACTGTCCTGCAAAACAGACTATTAGAATGCAACAAATATATATATACTAATCTAGTTTGCAATTAAACTTCAATTATTTAAAAACTAATCTCAATTCTTATTTAATAAAAAGTATACGAGTGCAGTACTGGGACATGTCCTTAGGCGGCTGTGAAGCTCGCCTTCTTGGAACCCATCTTGGTTCCAAGCCATACCAGGAAATCGAAGCTTAATTTGATTCCTGTCTTGGATGTAATTTCTTACACCCAAGCCATACCAAGGAAGACCATCATATATGATCAATTCCTTGCCTTGGATGACACATCTCGTCATCCAAGTCTACCAGAGAGGACCGACCAGATCCGTTTCTTCTTGGATGAGCTTTATCACGCAAGCCATACATATATGCATATAGATACTTAGTATATACTGCCTACCAGGGATTATCATAATCCCTGAATTAGGCTAAGGGAATTTCCTCCCAATAGCCTCCATCATATAGCCACATTATTGTTATTCATATAACCTTCTATATTTCATTATCATTTTTAATCTTATAATTTATGCCTGCCTCTACATCCTTTTAATTACTATTATTGATCCTACATACATACATATATCCTGCATACACACACACACACACACACACATATATACTGCATACACACGTATATATATATACCGCATACATACATATATATATTTAAGTTCAGGTAGTATTACACTATATGTTTTACTACAGAATAGTTCTTTATAAGATATTAGTTGACTAATCAACTTTTGTATACACACATATAAAATAAATAAATCAGATTATATTCCCTATAATATAATTTACTATCACTACCCATTTGTTAAGTCACTAATCATTATTCCACTTAGTAACTGTAGTGGCAGACAGATCTAATGTGCGTCAGATCTGGTCTGCCATAGTATGTGAAATTGTTAAGTATGAATGCCTTAGTATTAGTATCATTGTAGTTTATGTTAATATTATTAATATTACATTCTGTATACAACATTATCAGGCTACGTATATTAAGAATTCATATTAGGCACATCGCTACCCTCAGGAACAAATATGTTACTGCATGTTAACTTAATAACAGTTATGACCTGTTCTGATTCGTGGGAGTCACCAATAGAATGACCATGTGAAATTAGCGACTCCAGTTCCATGGTAAATTATTTATTATGTGTAATACGAAGTTACAGTAATATGTATGAATTCTTCCAGTTATAAATCTCCCTTTTCTTCTATGTTTAATTGTATGACTGTTAGCTAAATTACATACTATTCAGAAACTATTGACTGCGCCACATAGCAATTTGTTGCTTAAATCAGAATGTAGTCATGTGACGTATCCTACACATTCTTAGATAGTTGTTTACTGAATTTTTAATAGAGGAACTGCTCCTATAAATATCGTATTATGATGGCTTGGATGTGGTTCAGAATTATGACCCTTTTAGTATGATTAAAGATTGACATATATATTAGTCATGGCACATAGGACATATCTGGGCAGTCCCCCCATATCACTGTAGAGTTTTTTTTCCCATTCTTCTTCCCAATGCCTTTACTTTTATCTCTTTGGAAGAGCCACGATCCATGAGGATATTGGGATGTGATCTGTTTGGGCATGTCTGTTCGGCCCTACTGCCCGATAAAGACTTGCTTGTTTATTATGTTACTGACAATAATCAGTTAATGATTCTTATTAGTCATGGTCTATTTTTTTGTATTTTAATTGTATTATTATTTATTATTGAATACATAAATTATGTTGATAATATATAGTATTTAAATTATGTTCATAATATAATATTAATTTATTTTTATTTGTAAATATTTCAAGTATATTATTAGTAATAAATATTAATTAAATAATAATATTTAATTAATGACTTTTAAATAATCATTCATTGGTAATTATTATATTAATTAATAATAATTTCTTCATTTAGGGTCTTTCTCTCCATATATATATAACGATCAAGGAGGGGACATGACAGTCCACCCTTCTCAAAATTACTTGTCCTCAAGCAATTGGCAATTTTCTCAAACTGAGTTATCTCCCAATATGAATCAAAAACATGGAGCATACACATGAAAAACACGAAGCATACACATGGATGATTTCAAACACAAAGCATACACGTGAATACATGCATTGTCAAATTTTTCTTATTGACTAGAATGATTCAATGATTCATCTTGACCCTGCAGGATGGCAGGATCATAGCTCTGATACCACTGTAATGTCCCTACTAGTTAGAGACCACTGTCCTACAAAATAGACTATTAGAATGCAACAAATATATATATATATATATATATATATATATATATATATATATATATATATATATATATATGTACTAATCTAGTTTGCAATTAAACTTCAATTATTTAAAAACTAATCTCAATTCTTATTTAATAAAAAGGATACGAGTGCAGTATTGGGACATGTCCTTAGGCGGCTGTGAAGCTCGCCTTCTTGGAACCCATCTTGGTTCCAAGCCATACCAGGAAATCGAAGGTTAATTCGATTCCTGTCTTGGATGTAATTTTTTACACCCAAGCCATACCAAGGAAGACCATCATATATGATCGATTCCTTGCCTCGCGTCATCCAAGTCTACCAGAGAGGACCAGCCAGATCCATCTCTTCTTGGATGAGCTTTATCACCCAAGCCATACATATATGCATATAGATACTCAGTATATACTGTCTACCAGGGATTATCATAATCCCTGAATTAGGCTAAGGGAATCTCCTCCCAATAGCCTCCATCATATAGCCACATTATTGTTATTCATATAACCTTCTATATTGCTGCAATTATGTTTCTAAATTGTGTCTCAAATGCGGTCATCATTTCATTTTGCTTGGCTTGAGGTCCTTGAAAATGTGGAAACGACATTTGTTCCTTGTCCTTCATGTCACCTGATTTGCACCTAGGTTTGCTTGCCTTAGCATCAAATTGCATTATTTCATTGTCCTTGCCTACCATGGATTTGTGCCCTTGATTTCCATTTTGTCCCTACACACCATGAAATCTCGCCCTTGTGTGTGATTCCTGGATGGTATGGAAATGCGCTTAGTGTCTTGTTCTTTTATCCCTCTTAAGTGCGCCTTGGCATTTTTGTCCCTACATCCTCCCAAAATGCACCTAGACCCTTGTCCATTTTTCATCATCGCCCTTCCTTGTCCATGGAGGGGATGAAAATGCACTCTTCATGTTTGTCCTTAGGTATCTACATTGTGCCTACCATTTTGTCCTTGTGCACTATGTCAGTGCACCTAGGCATTTTGTCCTTGGCACTATTTTAAACCCGCCTAAGCTAGTCCTTGGACATATTGGAATTGCGCCCAACTTAAGTGTCCTTGAGCAACATGGATTAGCGCCTTGTCCCTCTCCTCACTTCAGTGGCACTTTGGATTTGTCCTTTTACCCCATGGAATCTTGCCTAGTAGTCTTATTTTGTCCCTGCCATAGGTGGAAACGTGCCTACCTCAGGCCATGTCCTTAGAGACATCTAAAATCCGCCCAATATGAGGATTAGTGTTGAACAATGAATTTGGATCACGAATGCAAGAGTTTGAGCTTTATTTTATTATCATAACCCTCTTACATTTAATTTCATTTAGGCTATGGCTCTAGATATTTCCTTTGTTTTTTTCAGTTTAGTGCAAGGTGAAGATGAGGATATCAAGGACACATTCCACATTTTGAGGAAACTTCACAACATTAAGGATGTTGATGCATAGTAGCTTCGGTCAGATATAAGGGTGACCATTGATATTGATTATACATATATAAGCATGTATGTGTGTATGTCAGTCCACTATGTGGACTGACATACATACACACATACTCCTTCCTTGTGTTTATAAGAATAATCACTTCGAATACTTTGCAAGCCGTCATCCTTACGTCTGATCGAAACTCTACATTATTCTGTGTGTGATCAGATTCTATTCTTCTCTTGCCTTGTATCGTGTAATGATCTTTAAGGCATCATTGTATATAACAAGATAAAAGTTTACATGATCGTATTCATTAGATCAAACTTATATGTTCGTATTTGATAATGTGTTTTGCACAGATCGACGACTTTAATTGGTTAAGAGTTAAGTTAACTAACATAAATAAAGTTCGCATCCCTTGGTATGTAAGGGACACGTTATGATTGGACATGCCTCCACATTGTGGAGACATGTCCCCTCATAACATGTCCCACTCTATATATATATATATATATATTCGCCGATTTCAAGAGAGAAGGATATAGAAATCAATAAATGCTCTCTCTCCCTTGATCGACGAAAATCAGACTTGAAGAAAACCCCTGCACTGCCCTTGATACATTATCATTGTTGACATTCATATTTTGGAAGGATTAAATCCTGAATACTCCGAATTGAAAGAGAAATCTTCACATTGAACGAATTGCATCAGTCTGATATAAATTTAATTTCGTAACATGGTATCAGAGCCCTGGTAAAAGGAGATCCAAATTAAATTTGAGACATTAGACTGTCATCTATTAAGTATTGCAGTCACATTTCATTCTTCACAATGTCAAACATGATCAGATTTGAAGATTGACTCAAAGGAGCGAACGACTTCATACCTTGGAAGCTCAGAATTATGATGCTTCTAAAGGAGAATAAATTAGACTACTTCGTAAAAGAAAAGACAACCAAACCTGAAAATGAACCTGAGAAAACTCAATGGATTGGAAGCAATGAGAAAGCCATGAAACTTATAGTGGATGCAGTCAGGGATCATATTGTACCTATATTAGCAAAACATGAAACTGCATACCTTATGTTCAAATCTCGAGAGTGCATTTGAAGTAAATAATACAGGCAGGACCCTTGCCCTAAAGAGGCAAATTAATAATACAAGCATGAATAAGAGAGAATCTGTCAATGCATATTTCATGAGAATCACTGAACTAAGGGATCAACTATCAACAGTTGGATATGAAATTGATAGCAAGGAATTGACACTCATAACCTTAGGCGGTCTTCCAAATTCATGGGAATCATTTGTCCAAGGAATAAGTGCAAGATCCAAGCTTCCTAAATTTGATCGATTAAGATCTGATTGTCTACAAGAAGAGTCAAGACAAATAACAAAAGGGAAGCAAAAACCTATAGATGAGGATATTCATGCCCTTAACACAAATTCTCATAAGAAAGGTAAGAAGAAGAACTTCAAAAGGAAGATAAATTCTCATGGAAAAAGTTCATCCAAGCAGAGTAAGGACTTGTCCCAAGTTCAATGTTTTAGGTGTGATCAATATAGACACTATGCGGTCAAGTGTCTTGACAAAACAAAACAACAAGCCTCATTTGCTAAAATCGGAAAGACAAACATAGAACATGATTTTGAGAAATTTGCTTTCTACTCAGCATTATCCAGCCAAGTCTCAAACAAACTTAACACATGGGTAATCGACAATGGATCATCAAGACACATTACAGGATACCGAGATCACTTAGAAACTATGGTAGAAGAATCTGATGAAGAGGTTACAATTGGGGATGATTTTGCACATCCGGTAAAAGGAGTTGGAACCTGCACCATCAAATTGAAATCCGGGATCTTTATTCAACTCACTGGAGTACTATATGTGCCATGTTTTAAGAGAAATTTAATATCTATTTCAGCTCTTGAAGATAACGGATACAGAGTTACATTTATGGAGGGTAAATTCCTAGCATGGCTGAAGAACTCAACCATAAAGAAGGCCCAAACTATAGGCATAAGACAAGGACACCTTTACAAACTTTGCACCGAGTCAAATCAAGCCCTTATTCATGAGACTTCTGACTCAAATGAGATCTGGCATCGAAGGTTAGGCCATATTCACTTTCGTGCCCTAACTTCTATGGATAAATTTGTAACTAGACTACCTAAACTAAATCAAACTCACAATGGGGCATGTAAAGGGTGTGCCTTGGGGAAAAATACTAAGGGTACTTTTCCTAATAGTTTGAGTAGAACTAAAGTTGTGTTAGAATTAGTCCACTTTGACCTATGTGGATCCATGTCTGTACCCTTCATAGGAGGATTTCTGTATTATGTAATTTTCATTGATGACTTCTCCAGGAAGACCTGGATATACTTTCTCAAGTGCAAAGAATTAGAAGAGATCCTTAAAAGGTTTAAGGAATTCAAAGCTCTCATAGAAAATTCTTTCGAGAAGAAAATTAAAATACTTAGAACAGAAAATGGGAAAGAATATACTTCTGAAATCTTTAAAGAGTTTTGTGTAAATGCAGGGATTAAGAGGGAGTTCACTGTACCCTATAATCCTCAACAAAATGGAGTTGCTGAGAGGAAAAACAGAACTATAGTAGAGGCAGCTAGAGAAATGCTTTATGATCAAAACCTAGAAACCTCATTCTGGGCTGAAGCTTCTAATACAGCCGTATACATTCAAAATAGATGTCCTTACTCTCACTTGGAAACTAAAACTCCTGAAGAAGCCTTTACTGGTGTAAAACTAGATATCAGTCACTTAAGAATATTCGGGTGCCCAGTTTACATTCATGTGCCTAAAGAGAAAAGATTGAAACTAGAACCTTTTGGGAGAAAAGGAATATTTGTAGGCTACAGTGAAACTTCAAAAGCTTACAAAATATACATACCTGGACAGAGACAAATTGAACTAAGTAAAGATGTCATTTTTGAAGAAGACATTGCCTTTAAGAAGGCCAAGAGATCAGAGAAGATAGAAATACCAGATTCACACAAAGGTATGGGAGAAGATCTTGTTCCTGATTTTCAGAGGGAGTATCTAGATGAAACTACAAATGAAAGTCAGATTCCTCTAGAGACTCAATAAGAGGAACCAAAAAATAATCACAAGAGACCACTTTGGGCTAGAAAGATGATACAAGAAGCAGAAATCCATGCAGCACCCAAAGGAACATTCAGAGAGAGCAAAAGACCTCGCAAATTAACATATGATGCATTAATGAGTGAAATCATTAATTCGGAACCTACTGGTGTTGCAGAAGCCCTCAAGCATCAAGTCTAGAAGGATGCTATGATATAAGAGTACCAATCCATTTTAAAGAATGATGTTTGGGACATAGTTCCTAGACCAAAAGAGAAATCTGTTGTCTCGTCCAAGTGGCTTTTCAAAATTAAACATGCTGCAGATGGCAGTATAGAGAAACATAAAGCACGTTTTGTCGCCAAAGGATTCTCACAGAAGGAAGGTATTGATTACGAAGAGACATTTGCACCTATTGCCCGGTATAACTCCGTTAGAGCAGTCATAGCTATTGCAGTTGCTAAAGGATGGAAGATCCATCAGATGGATGTGAAAACTGCATTCTTAAATGGGACTATTGAGGAAGAAGTCTATCTAGAACAACCTGAAGGTTTTGTGATTCATAATGCAGCTTCACATGTGTGCAAACTGAAGAAAGCTTTATATGGACTTAAACAAGCTCCCCGAGCTTGGTATGAGAGGATTGACAACTATTTGTTGGGTTTAGGATTCTCCAAGAATGATGCAGATCCAAATCTTTACTTTAAAGTAATTAATGGTGATTTGTTGATACGTATTCTATATGTTGATGATCTGCTAATTACAGGAGAAGATCACCTCATTGTTCAATGTAAGAAGGACCTAGCATCAGAATTTGATATGAAAGACTTGGGCACTCTACACTACTTCCTTGGATTGGAAGTCTGGCAGAAACCAGATGGTATTTTTCTAAATCAAGGGAAATACACCATTGAATTCTGAAAAGATTTGGAATGTGGAACTGCAAACCAATGTCGACACCCATGGAAACCAACCTACATAAACTAAAAGATGCAGCAATAGAATCCAAACTTGCAGACCCTACTCTTTACAGACATATAATTGGATCACTGATGTACCTGGTTAACACTAGACCGGATATTTGCTATGCAGTGAATGCCTTGAGCCAGTTTATGTGTGAGCCTCGAGAGATACATCTTGTTGCTGCTAAGCATAATTGAGGTACCTTCAAGGTACTATTGGACATGGATTCAAATATAAAAATGTTGATCTAAATCTACATGGTTACTTTGATTTTGATCGGGCTGGAAGTGTGATTGATTGGAAAAGCACATCAGGGTGTTGCTTCAGTTTGGGATCAGCTATGATTTCTTGGATATGCAGAAAAGTCTTCAGTAGCTCAAAGCTCCACAGAGGGCAAATACATTGCAGCATCTTTGGGAGCAAGAGAAGTAGTATGGCTCCGAAAAATGCTTGTGGGATTATTTGGATAGCCTTTGAAGCCTACTATCATCCACTGTGACAATCAAAGCTGCATCAAACTGTCTATAAATGCAGTGTTTCGTGATAGATCCAAGCATATAGAGATTCCTTACCGCTATGTGAGAGACATGGTAGAAAGGAATGTGATCCAGTTGGAGTATATTAATACAAGTGATCAAACAACAAACATTCTTACCAAGCCGCTCCCCAAAGTGAAAGTTGAACACTTTAGGAAGAAACTTGGTATGGTTGAAATGTAAGTTATTGAGATTATCTCTAAATTTCTATTTGTATTAATATAAATAAAGATGTTTAATGTGTAAACTCTTTTGTCATACGTGTGACTCTATGACTTATGGGTCTACCTTGTGTACATTATTGAAAGGTGATGATCTTTCAAATAATGAACACTTGCATCCGACATTGTAAGGTGACGACTTTACAATGATCGGTCCACTATCATGACGAATATCATGTGACTTGATATTCATGGACATGTTATGATAGTTAATATCTCTTGGGCTTATTGATAGATATCATGAGACTTGATATTAGTTGAATATTATTATGCTCCTTATGAGATGATCATGGTGGGTATTATGTGATGTAATATCCATGGAAATGCCATGACTTGTTATGGTAGACATCATGAGACGTGTTGTCAGTGCACATACCATAACTTGGATGTTTATGTGAAGAATATCATGTGACTTGATGTCCTTAAACCATCCTCCAATATCACGAGTTAGGTGATATCTTCATACTTGATTATCTTCCCTAGCTAAGAGGGAGTGTTGATGCATAGTAGCTTCGGTCAGGTATAAGGGGTGACCATTAATATTGATTATACATATATAAGCATGTATGTATGTATGTCAGTCCACTATGACATACATACACACATACTCCTTCCTTGTGTTTATAAGAATAATCACTTCGAATACTTTGCAAGCTGTCATCCTTATGTCTGATCAAAACTCTACATTAATCTTTGTGTGATCAGATTCTATTCTTCTCTTGCCTTGTATCGTGTAATGATCATTAAGGCATCATTGTATATAACAAGATCAAAGTTTACATGATCGTATTCATTAGATCGAACTTATATGTTCGTATTTGATAAATCGAACTTGATAATGTGTTTTGCATAGATCGATGACTTTAATTGGTTAAGAGTTAAGTTAACTAACATAAATAAAGTTCGCATCCCTTGGTATGTAAGGGACACGTTATGAGTGGACATGCCTCCACATTGTGGAGACATGTCCCCTCATAACATGTCCCACTAAACATATATATATATATATATATATATATATATATATATATTCGCCGATTTCAAGAGAGAAGGATATAGAAATCAATAAATGCTCTCTATCCTTTGATCAAGGAATTTCAGACTTGAAGAAAATCCATGCACTGCCCTTGATACATTATCATTGTTGACATTCATATTTTGGAAGGATTAAATTCTGAATACTCCGAATTGAAAGGGAAATCTGTGCGCATTGAAGGAATTCCATCAGTCTGATATAAATTTAATTTCTTAACAGAGGAGGATATCAACATCTCATGTTAAAAACATGGAGGGGACTTCATAGTGGTGGCGAACAAAGAGGAGGCATGATGGAGAACATCATTACATCAAGTCTACTAAGCCGTGCAAGAACAACATCAAGACTTTTAGGCGAGGAGGAGATCCACATATACACTTCACAATTTTAGCAATGACTTGAGGAAATTTAATGACAATCTTGAAGTTCCTTCGGAAATCCAAGAATCAGGGTCAATACAAGGAGGTAATCCCGATCAAGGTTGGTGCTTCAAGGAGATGAATTCCCAAGGATGAAGATGGAAGAGTGAATGTGATCAAGTTTGTTAGTTTCAGAAGAGTTATTCAAAGTTAGAAGGCTTGGTCACCAAGATGATACGATTTGGAAATATGTTCCATCATCACATTGGGCTTGGAAATGTTGAGTATCAAGAGATATTGCCCCACCACAAAACACTTCTTTGTGATGATCTACAAGGAACAAACTGAGGTGGCATCCAATCATCATCAACCAATCAAATTACTTCACATCAGCATGTCCAAGTTTAGTGAACCTGACTCATCTTACAAGGAGAACAACTACATATGTGACATGTGGCGCTACATCAAATACTATTCCATGTACCTAACCTCATTTCTTATTCGTTACCATTAATAGATGGACATGTGTCCAAATGATGTAATTTTCTCATTGGTCGAAGGGAAGTTAGTTATAACTAACCCTAATTAGGGTTTCATCTTGTAATTTTAGCCATTGATCTTGAATCAATCTTGGCCATTCATTTGTAATTAGGAGCTCTATATAAGGCTTAGCCTTCTCATTTGTAAAGGTTAATAATTAGTAGCAGGAATAGTTGTTAGATGGAGGTTAGAAGTAGAGTAGGAGGAAGTTCGAAGTTGTTGCCAAGACTTGTTGAAATTAATGCTTTATTTTCATTGAAGCATGGTGAATTCTTATGTGTTGTTGCAATATTTTAAATGGTGTCTTGTTACTTCTCAAATATAGTTGAAGTTCATTGATTATAATGGAGAAATGTGATGGTATTTGATGGAATTCTGGTTTATACCATTTGTAATTTGCTGATTGCAAGTTGCAGTGCATGGTTAGTTTGAACCTCGTTAAGCACTAGTTCCATTGTGGATATTCACTTGAATTGCACCAATGTTGGGTATTTGAATGAATATTTACAAGACGAAAATCCTTCGTTATCCTTTGGAGATTGCATCAGTTTTGTGTAGTTGTTTTTGTATGGCGAAGCAAGGCTTGATTATGGAATCCATCTATCAAAGCATCATCCTTTATCATTATTGTTCTTAGGTGTTAGCTTAGATTCCTCAACCCTTCTCCCTTTTGTCTTTTATTTCCAAGCAAGTTAGTTAGTTCCACGTTCCAGCTAAGATTCATAAGTGTAAGTCCCTATGTGATTACCAGCATATCACATCACATACACTGAGCCTATCCAGAACTTAAGGTTGATTGTTTGCATTGTAAACCTTGGAG